>NC_048903.1:6260730-6282384 GCF_011077185.1 Oxyura jamaicensis | reverse complement strand
TTTTTTTTTTTTTTTTTTTTCTGTATCAAAATCCTAAGATTACACCCCTACACAGCAAGACTACACCATATAGTGTAGTATCTTCTATAATATTCTTGTCACTTGGCTTTCAACTAATTGTTGTACAAGCCCAACTCTGAGGTGTAAATTTTGCATCAGTACTTGAGTGGTGGGGCATTTTGTTGTACTGTACTGTCCCCTTCTGTTTCCTCTGTTTTCTCTTTGTCTTTTTTCCTCTTCTCTTCCTTTTCTTTTAAATCACAACAGAGAGGAGAACCTGTAACCTGTCCTCACTGTGCAGTCTGCAGATGACCATAACACAAGCCTTTGTTCTCCTATCTTTGTAATTAAAATCACATGCTGGGATTTGATTTCCATTGGACTTTAATTTGCTGAAGGGCTTTAACTTTATTCATAACAAACTGTCCTTAACAGACAAAGTATTTGATGTCAAATGTTTTTTCTTTTCTTTTCTTTTCTTTTCTTTTCTTTTCTTTTCTTTTCTTTTCTTTTCTTTTCTTTTCTTTTCTTTTCTTTTCTTTTCTTTTCTTTTCTTTTCTTTTCCCCTTCTTCAGCACATTTTTCTTGGTGTATTGTCTGCACTGAAATATACAGATTTGAATGAGGTTGAGGTCAGTTATTAGGTACAGTTATTGTAGAAGGTTTTTCAAATCTGTTTCATGAAAAATGTGTTTTGGTTACAAATACAGCAGGACCCTCTGCAGCATGTCATATTAATGGATAGCACTCAAATCTCTTTTCTTTCAAGAGTCCTGAACTCAAGTTAGAAAATTAAATTAAACCTGAAATTTCTTTATTGCTATTAAAAATTGTACCATTTTTCAACATGTCATCTCATTATTTTCAGTTTTTATAGAAATTATGCGGTCTTCCATAAATAGACTTTAACCCGGAGTAAATTAGCTGCTAGTTATTTTAAGACTATTTACATGATGTATGCTATATACTAATACTGAGTTACTGAGTTATCATTTAATTATAACCTTCTTCAGTGACATGTAGAAGTGTCTGGAAACTATGTAAGTATTATATAGAAATTTTCTATATAAAAAGTATAATTTAGAAAGTTTCTATATAAGAGAATGTGTAAGAAGTATCACAGAAACTGTATAATACTTTTTCTAAAATATATCTTCCCAAAATCAGATAAAGAAAAAGGAAGCTGTTAGAAATCATTGCTCCATCCCAACAAGTATATTTTTATGTTCTCAAATTAGTGTGCAATATAGCCTTATAGCAAGGACGATACGATGATGTTCTGTTTCTTCTAAAGGTTACAGAACCTTTTGTGCTGTTTGAAGAACGTTGCGTTGGCAGTTGATGTTAAAGATTGTTACTTCTTTTGCGTGACTTTTTGAAGTAAATCTTTCCTTCCTGTATGATTTGCTTTGTGAGCAAAATACACTTTCTGGTGGAGGGAATGAAAATAGAGAAGCTTCTATTAATTACAAAGAGAAAGATTATTACTTCAGACTCACAACATCTTATATTGTCACATAGGAAAGCTGACGGTTCTTGTCGGTGTACACAGGTCTCTAACAAGACCTCTGTCAGCTAAAGCGATTTCCTTTTCTATATGATTTTGGCAAGTCTAATAAAATGGTGGAGTGCTTCTTGTGACTGCAAGTTGCAGTGCGTGAAGTGTGAATATGTTCCGCTAATGTGAACAGAGATCTTTTAGATGCCATCTAAATGGGTTCCAGAATTGCCCCACAGACTTAGAAAGAAATCTGCTGCAGCTCGTGTACACAAAGAACCGGAGCTGGGCTGGGACAAGAACCTCTGTGTCAACAGTTGCCTTTGATTAAGGGACATTGTCTCTTGAAAGCTCTTACCCATGCTCTTTGAAATACTTTTAGTTAGCAGTCCGCTGGCAACAACTGTCAGCATGTGGAAACCTGCTTCGGGTCACTTTGTTTCCATGTGCCTTATTGCCTAGAAAAAGTCTGGTTCGGGCATCACCTCGAAATGGCAGCTGTAAGCTTACAGAAAGCTTTATTGCTGTCTGGCATTCAAAATGCAAAGTCTCATTCCTGTTGGTTGAATGTGCAGGATTAATAATTTCGGTTCGCTGCGTATTTTCAGAGGCTCATGTTCCTCATCTTAATCAGTGTCAAGTTTCTATAGCAACTAGCATTTAAGAGTGTGAGGAGGTAACGTGTGGTGCTGTTACTGTTCGCTGCGGTGAGGTAGATGTTCCTGGTAGCAGCAGGAAGATGCGTAGGGCACTGCAACGTGAGGGAGGCCTTTGGAAGAAGGTTCTGTGTGTGTACACGCATGGGAAGATTGGAATGCTCAAGTTACCGGGAGCTTTTGTGATTTTGTAGTCTATGACACACATAGACATTCTTGTATTGATTTACATAGACCATCATGTCTTTAGGTTGCACTTTCTATTTTTCATTTTAACACCAAAGTGCTGCATACTGTGGGGGTGGCAAATCACATCTGTAATCAGACGGTAAATTATTAGTGGCAAAGTAACGGCACTTTGTCTAAGGAAAGTAATCCTAATTCATTTCCTCATGGTAACCCAGGATCCTTAAGACTGTAATAAACATTATAATTAGATTGTAATTCAACTGTAATTAAGGAAGATTACTTTATTTTCCATAAGAGCAGTCATGTTGATCATGCTGTTAGAGGTATGTGTGTGTATTTGTAAAAATCTGTGTTTTGTAAATATCTTTCCTGTGCCCTTGTCCAACTCCTGTGGGCACCTCTTTTAATAGCTTTCTTTTTAAGTGATTTTATGCATCTGAAGAAAGACCTCATTGCACACCTCAGAACTAAAATAGCAAAATTTTTGCTAGATATGCATGAAATTGCATGAAATTTAAACATTCGTGACCTTGGTTCTTGTCTGGTATTGCTCCACAGGTTGGAAAAATTAAACTGGATTCAGCTGGATCCACGTAGCTTTCCTCATGAGTGGAGATGAATGGAAAATTTATTCATCGTCCCTGCTTCAACTGGGTCATGTGGACTTTGGAGGATTTGGAGCAGATGGAGGGAGAAGCCCGAGCAGCAAACAAGTTGGAAATGGAGCCTGCCTTGGCAGTTGCAGCAAGTAATTTATTAGGGAGCAGAGATGTCACTGGCAGAGGCCATTTCTCAGGGCCATTTTCTTGTCCTCCATGATAGCTTGCTCCAGCCATTTGCTTTATCCTCATTTCCCCTCTCCCTTCTGTTGATTTAGCTAGTCCTTTTTCAGTGCAGATCATGTTTGTATACATGAGTGGGTGTGCAAGAAATCTGCATGCTGTTGTGTTGTTTGCCATGCCCTGTAGTTACATTCCTCTGCTCCAAGCTTACTTTGCTGTAAGGTTTCTAGGACAGCAGTTATCATTGGGTGCACCTCCTGGAGCCAGAGGTTCCAGGTAAAGGAACCGGAGCTTCCCTCTGGCTGCCTGCTTTATGCTCCGAGCCACAGAGCAGGGAGGTATCCCTGCATCTGCACGTGCCCAGTTCCCATCCATGTAACTTCTGCCTGCACCCTGCCATTGGTTTTCTGCAGTGCTTAAAACAACCTGGTCCCAAATTTTTCTTGGCATTTTCTATAATCATGTTGGAAGAAGTGTATCACTCAGGCTTGGGGGCGTATTTAACTCTCAGTCGGATTCTCTCAATAAGATAACTTAAAGAATACATTATTTTAACATAAAACTTTCTAGCTCACCATTGTCTAACTATGGAGCAAATTTCCAAATAAAGCTTGTAGCAGCCTAAGTCCGGGCATTACAAATGAGGATGGAAAGTTTGAACTCTAGTTTTAACTGGGAGAGGTACAACATAATTTTTGTGTAGATGTAACCAATTATATTTGGTCTGATCCTGTTGTCCTCACTTGTGGGAGCAGTCCTGCTCATTTCAAATAGCTGCAAGCTTTGTTTGCTCAGTAGAGACAGAGGAACCAATGCAAGCCTGTTCCAGATTTCCTTGATTCACTTGCTTTTCCAGACTTTATTTAAATTCTCAAACATTTTTTTCCATAGTACAGATTTTAATTGCTTATGTCAGATTTTATGTTTAATGAAGCATCTGAAAATGCTGGTGTTCATTGCAGATGTATCAGACTACTCCATTAGACACACGTATCACCCCAATAAAGGTGAAGGTCACCCTCTGCCTAGTAAGTTTTAAGTTGCTGCTAAGAGGAAAAAAGGATAATCAAATTTACACTTGTATTAAATTTGCATTTATAAGCAATAATAGGAGAAAAATTGATACAAGTGTCTAGCTGAATCTCTCAAGTTACGGTCTAGTTTCTTTATTTATCTTATGTAGCAATTCAGCTTTTTAATTTTATTTTGTTTTCAGTACCGGTGTCTCTAGAGGAAACATGGTAAATAGAAAAAAAATATGAAGAGCATTAGGCCACTTGGTGGTGTAATATGCAAAGGAAAATGAACTTGTCTTATTAAAGTTAAGGAAATATACGTGATAGACCATTTTTATTTGCTTATTAAAGCAGTGGTGGTTATCTGATTACCACTAGCAGTTACTTTTTAAAAAACTTTAATTTCAAGCAGGGTGTCAAACAAGTGTGTTCGGTAGGCTAAATTCTGGTTTTAGCTCAGCTCTTTCCAAAGGTGCTTGTGTTCAAGTTATTCGTGTTCTGTTTGTTGATTTAGAAATCCTGAACTGGTTCACAGTGGGAAATGTAGCATTTAGAAATGGAGAGGACAATGGCCTGCAGCCCCCAGCATGTGACTTCAGTAAGAGCCTTGCTTTTCATCTGCTAGAGCCTGGGTTTCCCTCATATTCACAACATGTGCAGCAGCTTCTGTGTTTTATATGTGACTGAGAAGCTTGGAGAAGGTGTGGGCTGCAATGCTTTGGGAGATACCTCAAACTGCACAGGCTGTGGCAAGGGAGTAGGGTAATCAGTACCAGCAATGTCCTCAGCCCAGCGTGTTCTGCAAATGCATACACCTGCAGAGGATACGTGTGGCAAGACTGAAACACAAATCCCTGGTGCAGGGATCACCAAAAGGGAGGGTAATGTGGGAGGATCAGTTTGCTGGGGCCCGTTTGTTTTTCTCCGTACAATAAGGAGAATGAAACGCCCAGCTTTCCTTTGCCTTTCAGTTCAAACTTCTCGTAGGCAGGTGCAAAATGTTTGAGCTCAGCAGGATGCCACAGGGCCTGAAGAGCAGTGTGCACACAGACAAAAATTTATACTGTATGCACTGGTGTTAATGTCAAGAGAGAAAAGTGAGGATAAAAGAATCAGGATAATGCTGCTCTGCAAATTCTAGCAGAAGTAAACAGTTTCCTTGCAGAGTGGGGCCTGTTAAGGGATGTCAGTTTTAGTCAAACTACTATTCAGAGTTTTCTTTACTGGGGGAAAGAAAAAGTGAAGGAAAAAAGGGGAAGTTTCAGTTCCCTTTTGACAGAAACATCAAAATATCAGCTTGGTTTCATTTTCAGATTTAGGTAGGGAAAAAATAAAGATGTTTCGACTAGCATTTGGCTTGAGTTTGATTTGGCTTTTTAGCTTAGAGCCATCATATGAAGTAAAATTTAATAACATCTTAAGCCTGGGCTGTTCAAATTAAACTGAAGACATGGCTTTGTCCTTGATGGATGTAGCAAAGCAAGTCTTTGGAACTTTAGGACTGAAATAAGTAGCAGGTACAGGTACTTGCTAGAACTTTAACAGTGCTGAGCAAGTAGGTGCTAACCTACTGGGACATGTCTTAGGTGAGGTTATCTGTATCATTTTACTCTGTTCCTCTGCCAATCCAGAATGTATGGTTGAAGTGAGAACTTCACCTGTGGGTGGTAAGAACGGTAAGGAGGGCTTAGTCTTTAAGTCTGTACGGGGTGTGCTCCTGTGCTTCAGAGGATGTCATCCGTAATGGTTGCTCTGCTGTTATTAGGCTTGCTGGTATAGGTGATGACATCCTGGATTGTGTTCTCCAGGAATGTCTTCAGCAGTCTACAGCTCTTTACATAAATCAGACATAAATTTAATTCACTCTCCCATAGCAAGCAAGGTGACAGACTATTGATTAATTTATGCTGTGGATATTATCTCCTAAAACTTTTAAGTGGTACTTATGACCAAAGGTGCGATGGGAATGGGAGAGGCACAATTTAAACCATACTTCTATAGTTCCTGTGATATCCCCCACAATTTTGTTCTCCGAAAGCTTAGAGAGCTTTCAGTAGGGTCAGAGCATCCAGTAGGGTCACTTGAGCCTTTAGTTTGCTCATTATATGTAACCAAATAATGTTATTTCAATACCCAAGTATTAAGGACCTGTTGCAGGCTATGAATATCTTAAAAAATAAAGTAGGATGTGTGTATTTCTAGGCAGTGTCTGGTCTGAACTGTGAATTGTTTGAAAGTATTTGTTCTCCTCTCATTGAAACTTCTAGTTCACTTGAATAAGGTCCGTTCAGCTTTGCAAGTTTGAGAGATGCATTAAGAAGCTGGGTGACAGGGTCAGCAGCAGGATAGACCTTATTTAATTGTAGTGTAAAGACACTTGGAGACATTGCTCCTGTGTCAGCTGGTAACTGTTTCTCTTGCTTCAAGAGATTTCTCTGTTGTCTGAGTATGGCTCTTGGAGCAGTTGATGACTCTGCAGTTTCACTAGACAGTTATGGCGCTCTGTAACAAGATACAGGGATATGTTTTTGTTGTTGTTGTGCTTCAGTTTTCCTTAGTGTTACAACTTCAAGGATATTTAAGTCTTCATTATTATTATTATTATTATTATTATTTTGGTATAGATTGTGCAGTAGGAATGTGAAGTAGTAATTGCTATGAATACTCCCTGACTCTTGCTCTTTTGCTGTGATTAAATGATTAAATTCCCTTTTTTTTTTTTTTTTTTTTTTTTTTTTTTTTTTTTAATGATGAACCCATTCCATGCAGTGGAATACAGATTTAAAAAAATAAAAATCAAAATTACCTGGGTTGGAAGCTGATAATAGCAGAAATGAATTGAAATTAAAACTATGAGAGATTTCTCTGACTAGGCTGATTTACTCAAACTCTGTACAGATTTTCGTTCTTCCGAACTCTTTAAGAATAACCAGCATGATGTGGATTCAAAGGGAATATGGATGCAGTTGATGGGGAGGAACATGTCTCCGCTATACTCTTATTATGCTTCTCTTTATTACACTGCTTTTCTAATGAAAGGTTTTGCCAGCAGACCTATACAAAATGACAAATAAATGATCTCTTTTTTAATCACCTTTAAATGAAAAAGTAATGAATTTGGTCCAGGGAGTGGAGGAAGGAATTCAGGTATGTTAGCACGTAACTGCTCAGATGGAGTCTGTTTGGTTAGACATAAATTTTTTATGTCATTGCTTATTAATGTTGTTGTGCCAAGTGTTTATGCATGATTATCCGAGAAGAACTGGATGTGGTCAATTCAAAATGGCCTTGTCAGAGTGCATGAAGAATTCACTCTGAGATGTATGTGGATATACATGCTCTATGATTTACTCTGACAGGGTATTCACATTGCTGCTTTAAGTATTTCTCCCAAACTTTCCATAGGATCTGATCACAGTTAGTGCATCATTCTATTAATTTAAAACATGAAAACAACAATATGTCCACTTCTCGATGGACTTTCATGTATCCTATTAAATGAAATTGATCATACCAGTGATCTACCTGGATCTGTCACCAACAGATACTTAGGAGATCTGCCCCTGGTTGCAGCAATTTCCTTATATTCCCTTTTAATAGATGGTGAACTGAATTATGGCATGCTGTAGGCTTGGGGGAGAAACAGATTCTGACCTTGGGGCTACACTTTTTACATAGGCTTCTGTAAGCCCTTCTTTCCCCTCTGTGGTCTTCATGCCTCCAAAGAAAACTTACTAATTCTAAAAATTGCTTAACAGGTTTATGAAATCTTGCATAGAGTTGCATTAGGCAACTGAAATGCACAGTGGCATGGTTATTCCCTGATGTTACCTCCTGACGTTGAACATCTATTTCTCTGAAGGACATTGTCTTACATACTGAGAATGGAATGATCCAATATTATTTGAAGTTTTAAGCTCATGTTTATGTTGTTTGTTTGTTTTGTTTTTGTTTTGTTTTGTTTTTCATTGTCTTATGACAGGTTGTTCCAGGGACGATTGGGCTAGAAGGTAGTTTTTTAATCAATGGTTTACATTTTCTGTCCCTCATTTCACTCACGTCCCCTTGTTTTTCTGTACACAAAAGCATGAATTTCAGTCATAGTTACCCTCATTCCAAATTACTGTATCTCAGAAAAACAAAATTGTCGGTGAAATTGTCTGTGTTTAACCTTAGAACAAGTTAGCCAGTAATTTTGCCCCAAACCCATAGTATTGTTTGTAGTTTGTTTGTTTGGAAGGAGCACCTTCTTATCTTTGTTGATACAGGGTAAAACTTGGAAATGTGTATTCCAGAGACAAAATTAATTTAGATTTATTTTTTAAAGTACTATGATTATTGTAGTGGAAGTTGGGGCTTTTTCAGTGCTTGGAGTTGCTATTTTTTTCTCGTAAAATTTGTCCTTATTGAAATATCTTTATTAAAATATCTGACAGTTAGACATGTTTCTTAATGTAATACCCTATCTCAAGCTACTCCTAAGTACTGTTTAGCCAAAGATATGCATAGGAAGCAGTACAGGAAGAAGTTATAACCATACAGTAGATGGCACTTTCAGAGTCCTTGTTGGGCTGGTTATATTGCTGGAAATGTTTATTCGAGATAATCTATCAGAGGGTGTTGCAAAAGTTTTTCTGCTTTTTATAGAATCTATTTCTGATTTTGCTGGTAGATGCTACATAAAAAGACAATGCAACTTCAGAAAAATAATTTAACATTCTTGCTTGATTCCATTTGAGGCATAGATGTAGGTCATACTTCTTCAAGTGAAACCTTATATTTATTGTTACCTGCCAGAATTCTTGCTTTATAGTATAGAGCAACGCTTCACAGTTGCCAAATTTCACTGGAGATGAAGTGATAATCTCTGGCTATAAGTTGTAAATTGCTTTGGGATAAGAGGTACTGCATAAATGTAAATTGTTACCTTATTAAATGCAAGTGTCACATAACATGGTTTTCAAAATACTAATGAGTTTTTTCTCTACAAGTCTGATGCCTTTTTAAAGATAAAATAGCACTGGGTTTATTTTATCAGCCTAAAAAGTTCTTATCTAACACATTGTGATTGTTATTGATATAAACAAACACTTGGAAGTATTATGAGGTAAAATAAGATGAAGTTTTACAGTGTTTTTATTAGTCTTAATGTTTTGATTACCAGATTGCTTATTTTTATGATTAAATTTAAAGAAATGTTTTATGATAATACTTATTAAAATACTTTTGGGGGAGTCTCATATCTGCTTGACAACACAGAAGTCAAAATGTCATAGAGGCTATTCTGGATGTGCGCAATGATTAAAGATGTTAACATCAAAAACACTGAATGGGAAGATTGTTTGGGGGATTTTTAACTGAAGTACTGATGAATGCTGCTGTGTGATTTTTCTATATCGTTTCTGTTACTTCAGTTACTTCTCCCCATTCATATGCTTGGCTTTTAATAGGAGGAACAAAAATCAATGAGACTATGACTTAAATGAATGGTTTAATCAGTAGCTTGCAAGATCATAAAATTCTTACTAGTCTAATTGTGGTTGTTAAGAATTGTTTAGTCACTTCTGCCTGACTAAATCTAATGCTCATATGAGCAACCATGAGAATATGAATACGTTTTTACATATCAGCTACTGAAATTTGACTGGTAATATGCTTTAAAATGATTTTGCTTCACAAACTTACTTCGAAGGAAGAAATGGAGAAAAATAGGAAGTATTTAAGTAAAATTGCTTAGGAAGAAGGATCATAGCTGTAGAGCAAACTGGGGGAAAACTCCCACATAATTGGGAATTGTCAAGTTCTGTTATAGCTGTAAGAAAAGCAGAAAGCCAGGTTTGATGAGAAATGATAAGACTAAGTGGGAAAAAAATCTATGAAGGCTTAAATAATGATGTAAGATATATTCCCATAGCACATATTTTTTTGTTGTTGTTATTGGACACTGAACTTGTCCACCATCATTTCCTTTTGTGCTGAATTGCGTTTCATTCATAATATATAGGCATATATTTTTAGGAATACTGAACAGTAGGCTCTCTTGTCTATAAATGAAGAGAGTTTTATGCATGTACATTTTAGCAAGTCTAATTTCACTTCCAGAGCATGTTTACATCAGGTAAACACTGTCATTCTGTGTTCTGATTGTATTCATTATTATTCTGACATAATTCATGTTGTAAAACATGGGAAGAGAATAATACTAATATAGCAATAAGCAATACAGTGAAAAATGAAACTAAATTTTCCAGATGTATTGCTAAGCTGACCTCATGACCGAAAAGAATCAGAAATCAGATGTTATTTTCTGTCTTCTCTTGCTGAAAATATTAATTTATTTTTTATTGTTGCTCAACACATGATCACGAAGACTTACGCACTCTTGCAAGTCTTCTAACTATAAAGAGACTGTAATATCGTGCTCTGTGAAATGATAGTACCTGTTAAAAACTGAAGGAGGTGCAGTAGAATAGTTTTATTCTGAAACAGTTTTTTTTTTTTTTTTTTTTAATTTCTGCTTTTGCTACCATTTCCCACTTAGGAAAATAGAGTGTTCAGGAGAGCTACAGAAAGAGGTGCCAGATATATAAATCACCATTTTTTTCCTGTTCTTTAGATATCTAAAGGTTATGTATGGCTCTGGTCATTAAAAGCAACATGGATATGTTCTGCAGCTGCCTGCTGATGTCTGACTCAACAGTGCCTCACACTCCTACCTGCCTGCAGGTGTCATGGTGTATTCTACTGACGTGCTTAAAGTAAGTGTTATTTTGTGAGAAAAAGTTATAAGGCATAGAGGGAATCTGAATAAGTATTAAGGATGAAGACAACATGAAGAGAACAGCTTTCCCAAAAGGGAAACTTTATTTACCCTAGGCTCTCATGGTCCTGTCAATATCAGTGTAGTGTTAAGGCATTTCACAAAAATATAGCATTTCTTTAGCACAATGATATATTTAGCAGTCTCCCCAGGCTATTCCAGACTTTCATTAGAGCTATATCATTCTGTCGCAGATTCTTATTTATACCCTTTCACAGCCCGATTAAAAAAACAAAACAGAACATTTGTTTTTCTAAGGTAAACCAAATGATAGTGCTGGTGTTCTGGGGAAATTACGGTTTTACACAGCTGAATAGTTGCCTTGATTGTCCTTCAAGTGCATTTCACTTTGTAGTGAAGGATTTGCATGGACTATACTTGACTAGAGACAACACCTTGTGCTTTAATTCGTTGGCAGCAATTCACCATCAGAGGTCTGCACGTTTTGCTCTATAAACCAGCTCAGTGTCTGGTGCCGTTGTACTTATAACCAAGGGAAGAAGCGTATGGCTTAGCTGGGCTGGTGTGTGCCGGTGTCGGCTGAACAGGGGAGTAAGGGTGGAGGTGTGATGACTTTCAAGGCAGTTATTCAAGCAATAATCTTTTCAGTCAAATGCACAAGTCTTCCCACCTTGAAATAAGTCAGACTTCTGACAGGCTCTGTTGATAGATTTCAAGCCTCTTTATAGGCACAGACTGTAATAAGCACTGGCCATAAGCATTACATTATTTTCCTTGTCCTAAAGAACCTTATTCTGTGAATGTAAACTTCTTCAAGGCATTTTGCAGCCAGGGCTTCTGCTTTTGTAATATGACTGCTTTGGCTGCCACTGAAGAGAACTAAGATCAGGATTTCCAAAGGTTAAAAGTACTTGAATTCTCACATCAGTCTTGGCAATTGGGAATTTCACAGTCCACACTGGTGTGTTCTGTGGATGAGGTGGTTATGATAATATTTGCCAACCAGCCAGAGAGAAGAGCAAAATAGACAGGACTGCTGTTTCTTACCAGGAATGCTATAGTTACAAACAGTTAAATGCTGCCCCCTCGTAAGAGTTCAGCTTAGCCTACAAGGCAGAAAAGTCATATTCCAGTTATTTGTTAGCACAACTCCTGGAGTATTTTAGCCCAGATTTATTCAAAACTTGGTTTTATTCTAGAAATCAAGTTACTCTAGGATTAATTCTGTGCAAACAACAGAAGAATTTGGCTTCTCTGATGGCTTTCTTTATGAATAATTCTGAGTTCTTTTCCATAGCCTTCATTTTACACTGACTGATGCAAAGCTTCGGCTACTGAAAGTTCACAAGAAAAAAAGAACATGTATTTTGTATCAGCTGTGAAAATCTGCCGTTGAGTGACACCTCTGCAATCAGTAGGTCAACAGAGCAGAATCAAGCTTATTGTTTCCTTCACAAGGAAGGCCAAAACTGAAGAGCCACAGCCCCACTCTCTGAATGATTTGTACTGTTCACTACTACATCCATCTGCATAAATATGCTTCCTTACAGAATTTAGATGAATAGAAATGCCTCCTTTTTGGCTTTATTAATGCCATTTATTTTTAATAGAGGGGAAAATTGAAATAAGTTCTTTATGTGAAGTCTGTTGAGGAGAGGAATCTGGGGAAAAAAAAAAAAAAAAAACTTAAAAGTTAATTTTTTTTTTATCTTGAAATCTTGTGCTTAGTAACTGTTTAAAAATTTCTGGCAGTCCTGTTAGTAAAAATAATTATTCACAGCCTTCTGGGTGTTGTGGATCTTTTCATTTTATATGTTCAAAAGAAAAGGGGATTCTTCCAAATCCTCAAATGTAAAAAAGTACATTAATTTCATTTTCATCACATTTCTTCAGTGCATTAGATTTGCAAGGATTTTTAACCCAGAGATTTAGCAGTAGTGTGGGAAGCTTTTTTTTTTTCTTTTTCTTTCTTTTTTTTTTTTTTTTCTTTTTCAGGAGGGCATTTTGGGTCATTTTAGATGAAAGCAACTTCAGTTCATGCTATTATGTTGGTTTCCTGGTTACAGTTCAGTTTTGATTCCCCCTCTGGAGAACACACGAAAGGGAAAAATGTTGGCAACTCTATTGGACTTCTGGGTTGTTGGGTTTCTTTTTAATTTTAGCGTGTATTCTAGTTAATACTTTTGGGTAGTGTCAGCCTTACTTCTCAGGTTAGTCCCACTGATCATCTTTTGCGGGGTAGCATATTTGTTAGGTGGGAACTGCTTATGTAGAACTCATCAGTGTGACTAGAAGTGCTGGATCTTGCTTCTTTGATCAGAGGAGTCTGGTTCCTTAAGAACACAGAAGACTTGCACAATGTAACTAAATACAAGATAACACCACAGTTTACAAAAACAGTTCCGTGCTCTCCAACAACTGCACAATACAGAGGCTGTAAAGACACCCACCAGTGATTCTTCTTATGCAGCCATTTTGTAGAGCGCCGTGCAGAGTATGGCCACAGGAGGAAAGCTTGGGTAGTGTTTGCATGGTAGGGGGATCTCTGGGTAGTTCTGTTACTGATGCACAGTCCCAGAAATATCAGAATTGTTTGAGTGAGCACATTATACCTTTTGGATAAAAGAATTTTTCTGAAAGGAAATGCTGAAGTGACCTCTCAGTGTGAATGCTGTGCCACACCCACTACAGGTGCAATGATAAATCCCACTGCTCTTTTCCAATAAATGATCTTGGTGCATTAGGTCACACACATTGCTGGCCATTTCCATGGGTGCTTAGGAAGAACATCCTCCAAAACAGAGGTGTTGGAAGTTCTGGCGTCCATAGCAGATATGGTCACGTTCTTTCTTCCCTATTTATTTTTACCCCAATGTAGATTTATGTTTCACTGTCCTTTGCTGATCACCTAAACACTTGCTGAATGTTTTACGATGGGTCTGTTTCTCTGGGAGTGACCAGTACACTGGGTATTCCTGGTGACAACTGGTACTTCGTAAATGCAGCATCTTAATAGCGTAAGAGCCTTATTACTTGTTATTTAGAGATTTACAGGTTGTTTCTGTTAAGAGAAGATATATATTTTTTTCTTTTAATGTGAAAAGACACATGAAAGTGTACCATATTCACAGAGAGTAGATAGTCTTGTTTATCTAAACATGGTTGGGATTAAATAGCAGCAAATAGTTTCTTGATTTCTGGTTCCAAATTCTTTGTTTTAGAAAGTATTCTTGCTCTCTTGCTTTCTGTCAGCTTTCTCTCATCTCTTACCACGCTTTTCTTCCTGTGTCATTAACTTCCCTGCTGCCTAAGTTTTTAATTTTTCTTTTCTTTTTTTCTTTTTCTATTTGTTTTTCCTCTGGCTGCCTCAGGTTGTTTTTAGTGTTCATTCAGTTGCATGTGACTCCACCAAAAATCCTCAGGTGGATTTTAGGAAAACCTCAGTCTACCTGGCCCAACCTCTAGAACTTCAGCCAGGGTTACAGACCTGTGTTGGGAATCCTTGTTCAGCTGTTACTATGAAAAAATGGACTTCAAGCTGTTCTCTTAACGGCATGTGGCTGCTGTACCTGCTACCCTGAAGGCAATTTATAGGACTACCTGTAGGTCAAAACCCCATTCCTAGGAGGCTGCCTGATCTTCAGTCTATCATTTTAGCTGTTAAGTTTGAATGGATGCCCCTTTCGTCCATCTAATGAGGTTGTGGAGACAACAGGAATACTTTCCTGTGCAGCATGTACCGCTTGGAATGTTACTGCTGTGCTGCCTCTTCACTCATTTTGTTTGAACATGTTATTCAGCACTGATTTTCCAGTAATATCGCATAGAATTAGGATTTGGATATAAATGCAACGATATTCAACATGACTTCAGATCTGATATTATAGGAACTGTTGCTTTTATGTGGAGCTGGTTCCATATTTCATTGTCTTAGTTCCACAATCAGATACACATTTGCTTAACAGTAGGGAGGATCTATGGATCTATGTCTGTATTCATTCATGGAGAAAACCACTACCATCTAGACGGAGCAGTCTCTTACACTTGTGATTTTCAGACTGATTTAGCAGCTTGATGGGTTTCACATTTATATGACAACTGATGCTGCTTTTATATGGATTTTGGATTCTCATTTTTGGTTTTGATTGACATTAGAATCTAACACACGGAAAGGCTGCCTGTCTGATGTGTACCCTAGTTGTGTTGCTACCGAGCCCAGGGTTTCATTGTGCTAGATACTATGGCTGCCTACAGAAAGACGGTCTTTACCCAAAATAGCTTGCTATCTAAATACAAACCAGAATGGAGCTACAGCTTTTTATGTTTTGGTGAGGTTATGGCTCAGAATACTTTCCTATATTTTTACCTAATCATATTTTCACTGACTCAAAACATGATTAACATCAACTTCCATTAAAGCTTTTAAGATTTAGGAAAACTTTCCATCTCATAATTTTATTTGTTCATAGATTTGTACTTGTGTGATTTATGGTGTACCTGGGTTAAAAATAAATGAAACCCAAAGAATAAACATATGGTGTATAAGAAAATTCCTTTACCCTGTTTTGATCTTGGGGGCCGTGAGGTCCTTCAGTGGTGTAAGAGAAGCCTTAGTGCTGCCCAGGGTTGTTGATGTGCAGAAAGGAGAAGCTTTCAGTCACCACTGCTTCACTGTGACTGTCGCTGTGCTCAACAGGTCTGGTAATCCTGAGAAGCCTAGAATCCGTTCATTTTGTGTTTGTACAGCTTAAAGAGATCAGGGTGATGGGACAGAATACTGTTGAAATAGATGGTATCTGAGAATAGACTGCTGCCATAACAGCCTTTTCCTGTAGCTTTACACAAAACAACAACAACAACAAAATTGCTAGGACTGGGCCATAGATCTGATGATGTTAGAGCGTTTTCCACCCAGTGACTGGGTCATCTAGAGATGATTTGTGGGGTGGGGGGAGGAAATGTATCAGCATTTTATTTACACTGTTTTTGTTTTTTTTTTTTTACTTTGGAATGATGAATGTCAATTTTTCTTTAAGTGTGATTCTTCTGATGTAATTTGAATGTTTATTTTATTTTATTAATTATTTTAGGCTTTTTGTTGAAGTTTCTTCTCTCTCTCCATTGCTAGTAAGTTACACTTTTATCCTCTGTGTTATACAGCGCAAGGTGAAGTACTCACTGAAAGGTTATTTGACATACTGAAAGAATGAAACTCCAGTGAGATATGAATATATACATATAATGATAGGGCAGATATATAACGATAGGACTGCATTGCAGTTGCGAAGTACAACATAGTGGGTGATTTAGCTTATATGAAAGGTAAATATGCTGTAGAAAGTTCTCATTTATACCTTTACTATCATATAAACTAGTATTAAATGCTCTATAAAAAGAGTAATTTTGACTAAGTGGAAACTGCGTGTAGTCAGTAATTGCTATTCTCATCATAGCAGCAAAGCAAAAATATGTAGTATTACTTTGGGGATGCTATTTTGGATGAAAAAATGTTGTGTTTCAAGGCTAGTGGAAAGTATGATTAATGCTTTAGAAATGAAGCACTTTGGATGTTTCTGTGTGTGGAGTTACTGCCATACCACCATAAAGAGTAAGTCCTATGTTGTAAATGAGCTTGAGCCTCATGTTTCCTTCTCTGGGATGTTTAAAGGTCATGTCCCTTTTAGGAGTTTTATTTCTAAAAGTAATGGAGCAGAAATAGTTTCCTCTTTGAAATCTTTTTAACTGTCAAATGCTGAATGCAAATTCAGTTGGGCTTTGTAGCAGTTTTGTTTCTGTCTGACGCAGTTTGTGCTGGGTCCTTGCCTGTTTGCTTCACACTGCTCCTTCCAGTTCCTTGTTCACCACTGCTAGCACAGCTACTTGCAAGCAGGCAGCTGCTTCCAGAGAATAAGTTGCAGTTTGAAACGATGGCTTTGTATAAAGTGATCTAGTTTTTGGATTTGTTCTCCTTGGTCATGTGATAGTGGAATATCATTTGAACTACACTGATTGTATAAGTTGTGTTTCTGGGAAAATGGTGATGGAATCCTTGAATGACACTGAGCCTTCTATCCAAAAGGAAGACTCACTCGTTGCGTGGGTTTGTCCTGGAAGGCTGATAGTAAGCAAGGAGCTGATAAAGTCAGAATGAGGTGATGCTGAGATGTAAGATTTGCAACTCAAAAGCAGAAGGTAGAAAAAGAAAAATCATGATACTGTCACAATCAGAAATGGGATGAAAAAAATGGTTAACTTGGGGGGTTTTATCAGGGAAAGCAAGAACAGAAGTACCTGGATTCACGTTCAAGATGATCAAGTTTCAAATATGAAATCAGAAAGCTTTCTGAGGTCAGGAATAGAAGATCAGCAGAGAAGGAGTTCGGACTGGCAGCAAGACCAAGCTTATTAACTGCTTGGGATGAGGTGGTGCAGGCAAACAGCTTGTTTACTCCTTGTTCTTTGTCAGTTCTTCTCTGAAATGCTGTTGTGAATTATCTGTAAATTTGTCAGCTATGTGGGCTGTTTGGAAAGCTTGCAGTGATATTTCACAGTGATATCTCTACATTTTTAATCAATTTAAGAAACCTTATTTAATTCATATGCTGAAAATGAAGCAGGTATCAACTGGAAAGAATTGTTTCTTGAGAAAAGCCAAGGCATTCAGGAAAGTAGATGAGAATAGTGGTGTATAGGAATCTATTTTTTCCTCTGAACAGTATGTTGGAATTCTTTACTGCAGCAAAGTAGTTCAGAGTCACAGTTTATATATTCAATTGTTTGCAATGCAAATTGGAAACCAGCCTTGTCATTTTTCACTCATGTTCCACTCCACAGCCTAGAATCCAGGAGAGCTTTGGAAACCCATAGCTGACATTGTAATGGTGTATGGCTCTACCACAGTGTGAATTCCTTTTAATGTCAGTTTCTCTATGGGGGATTAGCCACCACAGATGTCACAGATCCTGGGAATATCTTCCATGATAAAAAAAGGAAAGCTGGCATCTCAACTGTCATTTAATAATCTACAGACTTGTTAATTTATGTGTTTTATGACATTCGATACCTGCAGATACAATAAACCTGGTCTTCAAATGCTTGCTGGTTTGATTGCAAAATGTGTATTAATTTATATTCTTTTAGAACAGTTAGATTATAAAATTTTGTGTTGTCATTGCTTTGGCTTTTTTAAGATATCCGTGGGTAAATTAAGAGCACTGACCTTCCCATTACATTGATCTTAAAGCAAGCCTCTCTGACTAATAACTTCTCCCCCCCACCCCCACCCATTTTTTTCCCTCATCCCCATGTAATGTTAGTCTAAAATGCTGATTAAGGTCAAAACAAGTTTATGCCAGTTAAAAACAGGCATATGGAAAGTTCCAGCGCTGAGCTCCATAAGGTATGAGGGAGGAATTTATAGCCTTGCAATGCTCCCAGTGCTTCTCTTTAATTAACTACTCTAAGCATCCTAAAATTCTCAATAACAATCTGCCTGACAACAGGGAACCCTCTAAATCTGTATTTAGTAGTAATCACTCTGCCCCAACAGTACTCCAGATAGCTGTGTGTATCAGGTGTTCTGTGACCTCCCAGCAAACTGTTACGCTTCTTTGTTCTGCACTGTAGATGTGAAAAATAAGGCAATTCTTCTGTTTTACTCTTACTTAAAAACAGTGGCATGATTCCTAAATTCTGCTTTACTAATTTTGCTTGTAAAAACATGTTTGTCTCTTTGTTTTAAAGAAATAGGCAAAAGGACACAATGATTTTAAGCATGTAACCCTTGTTCTATTTATAGTTTTCTTTTCACTTGCTTCAAGTGAGGGACACTTAGCTGTCCTCTGGAGGAAAGAAAAGAGACTAACAAGTTTGTCGGTATTTACTCTTTTTGAAAAGTAGGTCCTCAAGATCTGTGATCTAAAAAAAAAAAAAAAAAGGATACTATTATTCCTTGCTCGTGCAACAGAAGAGCTATCATCTCAGTAGTTCTTGTAGCCACAGAACAACACAGGGAGCCCACGCTTATTAGGTTACCTGCTACCTGTTAGAACCCTAAGGTTGTCAGAGTTCCAGGATACTCCATCCTGTAAGTATGTCCACCCATAGCTGTTCATAGATATAAGAGCTCACATTTTGCTTTCTTTGCATCTATTTTTTAATTATTGGATATACATGACCTGTTCATGGTATGGTTAAATTCTCCTCCGCTTGTTATCAGCAAACTTTATCAATATTTATATACCTTTCTTCTTTGTCAGTGTTGAAAATATGAAACACTATTGATCACAGATTCCTCTTTTCTTAATAATTATTCATTTTTAATTCATTGTTTGCCTGTTTTTTTGTTTGCTTTGTTTTGTTTGTTTGTTTGTTTTGTACTAAATATTAATTAAAATCAAGAACAGGTATTCATCAAAGATCTTTCAATGCAATTTATTGTGTTTGTACCTCCCACCTTCATCAGCAAAACTTGTCATTTTATAAAATAAGAAGATGAAATAAATCTGTTGTAACCTTCATGCTTTTTCCCAAGCAATGCAATTAGGAGATATGTATTCCCTGAAAACATTTAGGAATTTGCCTCTTTATGTTCTTAGAATTCTGCTAAAGACTCTCCTGTAATAACTGTATAAATATGGTGATGCATAACGCAGTGTTATGCAGTTGTCATTTATTATAATGACTAGTGCACACAGATTTGGTGTAGTGTGGTGTGGTTATGTTCAAATAGGCTGGCCTGGGCCCTTAAGGACATCACAGAACTTAGGGGAAGCTGTAGCATCTGCTGGCATTCAGGGTAAATATTTTTGTGGTTAATTTAAACACAGCTTTGTGCTGGTATATTCTCCATTTTCAAACCAGCAATTTTACAGCTATGTTGAGTATGTTTCCAGAGATCATATTAAAGATGTGTCTATAGGGTGTAAGGTTTTGAGGAAAGGCTATGGAAAAGTACAGAGAATTGAAGCTCCTGAATATTGAAATCCTAATGTATGGTTCCTACAGTGATACTCTGAATAATGGCATATTTGCTTCCATGAAATAACGTTACTGTCTTTGGTGTCACGTTTCAATTTTTCACCCCAGAGGTTGATCAAACCTCTCTTGTGGAAAAAATACCTGGAAAAAATATGTCCTTTGGGAGGTTTAGGGTTTAGGTGTGTTGCCTTTCCATTTCACTGGGTGAGCCAATGGTTTTGTTTAAAGACAGGGGTAGTAAACAGTGTCTGAGTTATATTCTACAGCAGTTTAAAATCTTTGTCATATTAGCCTATCCTTATTTTCTTTTGAAGTTAAGTTGCCGGTCATCCCCTTATTTCTTTTCTTTTTTTTTTTTTTTTTTTTTTTTTAACCTCAGTCCTTGACCCTAGTGTTAGACTGTTGAACCCCTCATCTATGTTATCTTTTTTTTTGTCAGAATGGGACAGCCTCTGATGAGGATGTTTCATTGTTTTGCAAAATACCGTATTTAAGAGAGAATTTCTGCAGCTACAAGGGGCAGCTAGACATCTGACTAAAAATCAGTGCTAACTGAATACTTCACCCCCTCTGTACCTTTGAAAATCTCACCGTATAATAATATTTCCCTCTGGAGTTGTCTGAATGAGAAAGATAACAGATGTCTGTGTATCATGATTGCTTACCCAAGACATTGCTGTGTAAACCTAGTAAGTGGGGATCAAGATACTTTGTGATATGCTCTACCATGTCAAAACAGTGGCTAAATCTTTTCACTGAAGTGGTGATTAGGAAATTTATATTTAATCCAAATGGTCCCTAAGTGCCACTACAAAGAAGTAAGAATTAATTGCATTATTTTGGTGACATACATTGTATGCAGTACAAGTCAGAATAATGTGCACTGTGTAAAGATTTTCAGTATCAGCTTTATTAATTCAGGGAGAAAGTTTGAAATTTCTGGTGCATTAGCATGCTAAATGCATTTCTGAATTTCTGAAGTTCCATATTTTTGACTTACAAAGTGAGTCTACCAAGGGTGATGTTAATAGAGGGTATTTTTAGCTATTTTTCAAACTTGTATGTACACACAACCACTTTTGTTTTGTTTTGTTTTCTTAGTTTAACAAATATGTAGGACAAGTTCAGTAAGACAATAAGTAGTGTCTAAGTAAACTGCATGTATGAACAAAAATTTCCTAAACTGCCCATGTGTCCCAGTCCCAGTGACCCTGTAAGAAACATTTACACCTGCGAATGCCTATATCACTTAGAAAAGCAAGATTTAGCCTGCATCAACACATCAAAGTTGTGGTTCCTTTGTAGCCCAGATATGTACACTCGAGTTAGCTTTAATCTTCAGTAACAGTAGTAGCAAAGATGCCATGTGAAGGGCTCCAGCATGGAGCAGCAGCCAAAGTAAGTGTCCATTAAATGGATTATATTTCATTTTGCAGTCGACAATACAGTTAGTGCCAGGTGACTTTAGTAATGCTTTTAATTGGGCCAGTTAGATTAACTCTAGCAAAAGCCAGTCTAATTCTGCTGTCATCTTTACTGTGCATGCCTGTCGTTTGACTCAAGTCACTACAGTTCTAGTGAAAATTGTATTTCAGACCTGTCAGATGAGAGAGACATGCTGTGATGTGACATGTGATCACCGGTGACATACTTGTGGCTCAATCCTGACAAAGGAGAAACTCACTGGGTTCACAAAGTCATGACAGAGTATAAAACAGAAAAAAAAGACACCTGTACCTGGTTCCTAAGGTAG
>NC_048903.1:5993230-6255730 GCF_011077185.1 Oxyura jamaicensis | reverse complement strand
TGGATAATTACTACAGAAGCTTTTTCTTACCTGAAATAAAAACAGCAAAAATGTATTTCGATTTTACGGCATGGAAACCCATTTGAAAAGGCGGAGAAATTTGCATAAACTCCTGGCTGGTTATAGTTCCAGTAAGGGTGGGCACATGTCCCAGGTGGGAATATTCTTGCAGCTTGCAGTGGAATGCATGTTGAGTTGAGTGGGTTATCTTGCCTGCTAGCTGGGCAATTCCTCAAATTTTGTTCTTCATAGCAACGGCCAGCTCAGATCTTCCTTGCTCTTACTAGACTGAAATCACTTTTCTCATCAGATTTGTGCTCTGTGGTTGTTTGTTTATTCTTAAGTATGTGCTTGTGGCTTCTGTTTGCCCTCCTATGTCATGAGTACATGTTCTTCACATACTACGCATAAAGCAGCTGACAGAGCAGTGTGGAGGTGGGCCAGGAGAAGCTATTACCTCCTAGGAGCCTTTGCCTTGGAAAGATCCTCTCTAATATTGCCTTGCCTCATTCAGTTCACTTTTCCTACAGTTCATTCATAGCCTCCTAAATCAGCAAGTGTAATACTTCACATTCTGAATTCATGAGACTCTTCCTTTCAAATGGCTACCTACAATACAGAAGGGAGCAGTGGTCTTTGGTACCAAGACTGCATTAGCACAGTGTTGCGTTCAAACTGCAGGATCCAGCTAAGACAGCTATGTTGCTTTGGGAATCCAAGCTAATATGTTTGTACCTGATTTAACCATATAAATACTGCAAGTCACTTAGAATCTCTAAAAAAAGCAAACTCTCTCCTTAGTCAGAGTCCAAAAGCAGGAGTTCTGGACCTCATGTTCGGGATCTTGTATTCTCTACTTTTGATGTGATGGAAATGAGTATGGAAATGAGTATGTTCCCAAGTATTAAGACTTAAATGAGGAACCTGGGGAAGACCCTAGATCTCAACAGAAGCTGGAGATAAAAATAACACCATAAAACTTTTCTCAGGATGATTTTGGCTCTGTGATCTTTAAATGAGAAATCTGATCTTACAGAAGTGCTGGATTGTGCTCAGAAGCATTTCAGCTGAAGAACAGATATCAAAATTTGAATTCTTTGACTCACCAGTGACTGCAGACTGTAATCTAAGCTCTAAATTGTGATAATCATTTAGGAGGTGAAGCTTGGACAAAACTACCGGAATGTCTGTGGTGAACTGCAGAGGACAATGCAGAAATCCCAAAGAGAGCACCAGCTGTGCTAGGTGTGTAGCCAGAAGCAATTACAGCCATATTTGAGTGACAGAAGCCAAAGTGAATTAGCCTTTCTAAGCAGTGACTTGTGTTGGTTCAATCATTATTCTATGCCAACATCACAACAGTTTGGGGAATCAGGGTAGGCATCTCTGTACAGCAGCACTGTGCTGCACCAACCCCATACCAATCCCAGGCAGTCCTACCTCAAAGCATCTCTGGTGCCCTCTGTTCCAGAGCACACGCAGGTATGGTATGTGATGGCTAAGGTTGTTGAGATTAACTGTAGTTGTGGATGACATCTATTTCACCCAGAAGACTATGCTTTTGTTCATTGTGTCCTTTACAGTCTTCCCAGGCATCTTGATTCAGGCACTGATAGTATTGTAGATTTGTATCTACATACGTCTTTACTGACCAGTTCATGTTGTTCAGGTATTTGCTGGTTTTCCTTTTAATTTCCTCCCATTCTTTGTGGAGGTGAAATTGAACCTACGGAGTCCAGCCGTTGATCTGTCAGTTAGCTGAATATGGACCCCCATTTTCCTTATACAATGTAGATATTAATTCAGGAACACTGACTCTGCTACAGTCTGTAACATTCTTAATGGCATTTGATATGTCAAAAAATCAAATATTTTGTCAATTTGATTGTGTAATATGTTTAATTCTCCTAAATCACATCTGTGGAACAACTGAGGGATTGTTTCTTTGTCAGTAGTGCTAAACATGGTATCATGTTGAGGTTGTATGACAGCTTTCTCGACTTAGGCCAACTTTTTCTAAAATCTTTGCTGAAGAGGGCCATGATGCCTGTGTTTTACACATTGAATATGAGGGTGATTTTTAGAAAGTCTCTTAAAAATAAGCATTTGATTTACTTCTGTATTTCTACTTAGAACTAAGTCAGCTACATCACCATGTTTCTTGTCCCTTCCTCACTGTCTCTTTTAACTTTGTTTTTTTTGAATACTGTTCTATTCTGCTTTGCTAACGTAGCTTTTTTGGGTTGAATATTGATCTTTTGTCATTTCTCCCCTGCTATATTCCCCATCAGATACCTGTAGGTAGTTTTCTGATTTAGCTGCTCTGTGTTCTGGCTTGTGCCTTCATCAGTGCAGTATCCCTCCTGCTGGAGAAAAGCGAGAACTCAGGTGCAGGGAGCAGAGGAGGTGCTTTATTTGGAATGGAGGATGCACAGACATCTGGCTTTCCAACTTTTAAACAGAAAAAGAAGGCCTATGTTGCACCTGTTACCATCAGGATGTGCTTAGACATGGCCTCTATCAAACATACACTGACTGAGCTTCAACCATCTTTTCTCTAGGTGATAAAAACGCTTCCAGCTACAGTTTTTTGCATGTGTTGGATTTTTTTTTTTGCCTTTTTGTTTGGTTGGTTGGTTTTTGTTTTTTGCTGTTAATTTCTGGTCCTCTCACCTCTTAAATGCTGTTGATACCCTATTCCTTTGATGTCTGAGACATAAATTGACCATATTTCTTTAGAGAATTTCTTCAATTTTTGTTTTTCTTTTCTCTGTCCCTCTGTATTTAGAGGTCTTTCCTCTCTTTCTCCTCAGGAAAACCAAACTAATGTGAAATTGGTCTAGAAATTTTCTTCAGATGCACCTTCTTTCTCTCCCCAGGTCTGTCTCCAAGACCTTGCAGTATTCTTGTCAGCTTTGTGATTCTTTTGTTTCTCAAATCTTTTTATCTAAAAAAAAAAAAAAAACTTTAATGTTTTCTAAGATACCATTTTTGATGTTTTGCTTTGGAGTTGTAAAATTGCCTTGTTTAATATTTATAGGTTCATGAATTAATTAGTTGCGAAAGCTGTATAAGGATTAGTGCACTTATTAGGAAGAGGAGAAACACTAGATTCTGCCCTCCCAAGGATGCGTTTTGTTTATGTATTTGCTACGGAGCATGCTGGTTTGAGATTGCCATCAGGTATTGTGTGTCACACGGAAACCAGCTTCTCCTGATTGAAATGAACTTAGATTTTGTATTTCATTTTTTATGCAGAATGAGTAACATTCTCATTCTCAAAGTATGTCATCTTCACTGTATCACTGATGATAGCTCTTGTCTGGCTTTTAGCCTCAACTCCACTATTGCCCACACAGAAAAGCTGTGATCTGTTTTTGAAAATGACTGAATTTAGGGTTAATGTACTCGACAGGGTTTGTGGCTTAGTTCTGTATTAAGCTGTAAAACTGAGTTTCCAGTCTGTGTGAAATCCTCATAACATTGAGTTTGCAGCTTAGTAAATGCAACCAGGTTTTAATCTAATACATTTTTACTCAATCCTCCCTTTACAAAAAAGTAAATATATAACAGTTCTGAACCTGCTCAGTCTCCTTCTACAGTGACTGGGGAAAGGGCTGGATTATTGTGACAATCTGAAGTTATGTGCAGCTAAGTGCTAAGAACCTGTCGTTCTGTTGATTTCGTTTGGGGTTCATGTTTTGAGTTTCTTTCTCTTGAAAATCAGAGCCATACAGGTTTGCACTTGTAAGGATCTCCAGCTGGGATCCAAGCACTGTGGATTCTACTCCTACTTACAAAATTAACATCACTTTCCTCATCTGTAAAATGGGGACAGTAAGTTTGTGTACTTGAAAGTCATGTTGTGAGTATTAATGTTTGAATTTTATGCAAATGTAAACTCTTCATTTTATTTTTGAATATAAATTTAACACACAAACTCCTCTGGGCACGATTTGTCTTTGTGTCTTTATAAGACTGAGGACAGAGTCTTAATGAATCTTAAACAGTAGAACAAAATTCTTTCAAATCACCAAATCTGTCTTTTTGCAGATACTTTATTTTGCCTGTCCCATATTTTGCCTATCCCATTTGCCTTTGTCCTTCTAATCGGTTTTATTAGTTGCATTGACTATTAGATCAAAAGAGACTTTGATGACCATTTGTTAAATCTACAGTGCTCAAGGAAAAAGCTCTGAGTTTTCTGTGCACCCACTCATCTGCAAATTTTGAGCATACTTATCTCTAACTGCAGGATCTTCTCAGCATTATGTGGTATCTAGACTTGATTTTGGCCATTAGCTCAGGCTGAGAGCTGGCTGTGTACCATTTATTCTAGGAAGCTTCAATGCACTATCTGCTTTATTATTTTCTTTAATGATCTGTTTTTCCATAACAACACAATTTCAGTTCACTTTACAAGTAGCCTTCTTTTTTTTCCCCTGAAGTTATTACCCACAAGAAATGAACATCTCTAACTTTCCCACATAAATCCCCAAAGTAAGTCATACCTAATAACTTTTAGTCCCTCACTGACAAAGTTTCAAGCAAAAACAATAACTTGGCTTTGACCCTGCTCTCTTCAAAAAGGAAGTTACTTCTGAGCAGCAACATCAAAAAGAATAAATAATTGTTTTTCTTTTTGTTGTTATGATATGGATCATCTGAGCAGTTAGTGGTAAGCAAGCCGTCTTTGATTTGGTTCAGACGCCCTAGTGCTTCGTCCTCTATTTATGTCAGCATGTTCCTGTTCCCACACCAGGAAAGTAGAATCCCTTGATTAAATTCATATTTGTTTTAATCTTTCCCTGTGTCTGATCTCAAGCTCAAAGATTCTAATGAAAAAAGTAGTGTATCCTGCTGGGAAGAGTGCTGATGTCAGACTTTAGTCTGTTTGTTCTGTTCTAACCTGATAATGCTGGAAATGCTTAGAACCCAAATGCTCAACTCTAGCAGATTCTTAAGACAAAGATATTTTGATATTTCATGGAGAGTTATAAGCAGAGCTTTATGCTTGTAAAACTAAATAAAGAAAATACACTTTAAACAAATATTTATGAAACAGCAACTGACCACAACAGTGAGTTTAATTAATCTGACCTCTATTTTTAAAAGGCAGTATTTTCTAAGTTCAACACTAAATCAGTAAGAATAGGAAATACAATTCCTTGATTGCATTTATTTTTTTCAAGCTATATTAAGAAAGACTTGGAATCACTCATTTTTTCCATTAACATTTGAACTATTAAATGCTAAGATTCATTCTGTCTTGTGCAACAACTGACATTTTTTATTTTATTTATTTATTTATTTATTTTCTGAGGACCTAAAGGCATAGACAGATGATGTCTACTCCTAGCTGGAGTAGTTGAACATGTTACTGTCATTTCCGGGCCCCCCCCCCCCCCCGCTTCCTTCCCCATGCTTTCCGTCCAGCTGCTTCTCTGCTGGAGGTTTCTGCCCTAGAATTCCTGCAGGTGTAACAGAATGTGTGTGGTCATCATCTGTTTCAGCATAAAGGCAGCCAACTTAGCTAAATTATCTTCCTGAGTGGTTAAAGCTAAGTTGACTTACTAAAATAGGTGAAGAGGGCACGCATGTCTAATCCCTCCAGGCAGAGATGTGCTAAGAAGCTGGGATCAGTAGCATCTTAGTAAGAGCCCTTTGCAAATTGTCTGGCATTGCAGACTTGCTGTGCATCATGGAAAGTGCTGTGTGTCCCCAGTTGTCAAGCTGACAGTGCTCAGCAGTTTCAAGGAAGCATTCAATACCTCAGAGAGGGCATAATTAGAGACCTGAAGAATGTGTTTTTTCCTCTGAATGGTTTGTACAAACTGATAATACATAGCAGTCCTTGACAGATACAATTCTAGAAGCTTATTTGGACATCTAGATGTGGGTTACTAAAATCCAATTGTAAACATCCATTTTTCAACTCTTGTCCTGCATATGTTGGCAAACCCAATGGGACATAATAGTGCAAATCTGAGTTTATGGCTCCTCATTGTCAATAGCCACACAACAGCAGTGATTTCAATTACAGGTGGGAGGGAGGTCTTTCCCTATTACATTTCCCTATTACAGCTACTAGATGTTACCAAGAGCTATGAGGAGCCTATGAACCGTACATCCATTTGTACTCATAGTCCTGTCCAGTTGTTAGCTAATAATAACACAGACTCAAAACCAGTCTTTCTTTCTTGGACTGTGGTCCTTATTTGATTGAGCTAGCTATTTTTGGTTATTTAGTTGAGTCATTTCAGAATATAATAGAATTTTAAGTCATTCTACCAAAGAGATCCACTGTAAGTAATCAGAAATATACACTGAGATGCAAATCATTCTAACAGTAGTGACCATGACCGTACCATTTACCCCTCGAGACTAACAATGTTCCTGAAGTCAATCAGAATGTAGGAATGCAATTGCCATTCTTCATTGCTTGAAATGACTGCACATTGGCAGAAAAACATTTTTTCTTGATTTCATTATAGAAAAGGTTGGCAGTATAAAACCAAAAGTAATACTTTTAAAGCAGTTTTGGTTATTGAATAATATTTTTCAGATATAAAAGTTAATAATACAAAATTTATTAGATTGTGATTGTTGGATACATTATTTCCTCTCTGTTATTTTAGCTCAGTATAGATTTTGTTTATTTGTTTTGCTGCAGTCTGCCCAGATGGTTTTCTGTCCTCAGTTGTCCCTGTTTTATTTTGGCAACACTGTAGATACTATATCCTCTGTAGAGAAACACTAACCTTGGCAATATTCCTGACCGTCTTTTATCTCTCTCTATCCATATGGCACTATATTTGCTACCTAAAGTGTATTGTTTACTTCTAAAGATTGAGGAGTAAAATGAACAAGTTATAAAATGTCTTCACATATTGTCTACTCAGTGCTTATATGCTGTTTTTATACGAGATAATCATAGGATACATGATGAGATGTACTCGATTTGAAAGAGACCAGTGATGAAGTTCTCTTTAAAATACAAACATACAGATTTTGCCCCAGACAAACATTCATCTGTGAAAAGGAAGAAATTATAATTTGAAAAATGTGATTTGAAACTTTATTTTTTAATGAAGTTCAGGAGAAAAACACTACAGTAATGTTGGATGTCATCATTGTCTACTTATAGATTGGATTTTTTGATTGACTGATGTACACAAACCTGGTCGATCTCTGCTGTTATGGGCTTTCAAATCTAAGGCCATAACTCTACTGTATTTGTAGCCTTTGTTCTTATAAATATTGTTTTCTACTATTCTTCACGTCATGCAAAGCTCTTAAAGTATGTGGTTGCTTGTGCTGTGACTCTGTCCTGTCTTGAGCAGTCTATGTTATAGTTTGAAATCTGAACTGTATGAGAACTGGGCTGGAATCTGGCCATAAATATACTTTGAATGTTGATAGGCCTTCAGTTCTTCTCCCACGGATCTGTGATACAGATTCTTCCCTACATGATGTAGCCAACTGGTAAAAATCTTGGGATGACCCAGCATAAAGAATGAGGCGATACAGATTTTTGTCAGAAATTCTGTTGTACAACTGAAAAACCTCCCTTGATCATATATTGTTATTTCCACAACAATAGAGTTTTGAAAAACAGTCAGTTTGCAATGGAGTAAAAATATTTCACTACAAACTTTTCAGCCAGCTCTAGCTCTGACATGTTTTGAATATTCAGTTTGCACAGCTATTTTTCTAAGTAAAGATGTGACAACTATTATTAAATAATACATCATTACATTGTGTTTGTATTTTGGAACATTTATATACTGGTAAGCTGATCTCTGACTTTTTTCAGGGGTGTCTCTGGAGGCAGCTGAATCTAACTGTGACAGCTAAAATGCATTTACTATAAGAAGGGAAAAGAAAAAGGTGAAGGAATTCAACAACTGAAACTTTACAGCTCTTAAGCTTCTACTTCTGCTAAGCATTATAACATGAGGAATGGTTCCTGCCACAACTTCTTGTTGCGATTCATTGAAAACAGAGAGCCTTTTCCTGTATGTCATAGCAAGTGAATTAATCCAGTTATGTGGCTTTGCTAGGTTTGCTATTTTTGTTTCTCCAAGTTTTCAGTCTATTTTTGTCCATCTCTTAATATGTGCATTATGCACAAAGAAGAGGAAGCTGCTCTCATTTTTAATTCCCAGTGCCTCCTTTTGATTGAAAAGCTGTGTATTTGAAGAGTAATGAAACATGATATGAAGTGGATTTTTGTTGTTGTTAAGCAGGCATCATTATACAGTAACCTTAGTGTGAGTAAAAGAATGGAAAAATTATTGTTTCCTCTGTCCCAAGCACCCTTCTACCTACACAGCCTTGGAAAACATAGAGTGTAGAAGGATCTGCTTGTATCTTTACAAGCAGAACTCCTATACAAACCTGATTATAATACTCTCATTATTAAAAAAAAAAAAAAAAAAAAAGGAAAAAAATAAAATTAAAAAATTACTTGGCATAATTGAAGAGCTGGGAAGTAATGTTTTTACGTCAGTCAGGTCTACACCTTCAGCAGACACACTACACAAGTGGAGATTATAGGTTGAATTTCCAAAGGGGAGTGTGGAAGGTATGTGCAGAAACACTGTTAACAAGTAACAGGATTTATGCATGTACCTCCCACTCACTGCTTTGAAAATTTGGCCTCATAAGAAGAAAAATGCTAAACTATGTTAAACACGTTTGAATGGTAGGAATATAAATGATCTCTGCAAGAGCCCACATTAGAGTCCAAGCATGATTTTTTTTTTTCTGTTTTTACCATCAAAATGCAGAAGATTTTGTACAGATATGGAATTCTACAACAGTAGCTGGTCAAGCCTCACATCTTCATTCCTAGTTTTATGGTTACTGTATCTAGCTAAGGGTTTAACAATGATAAATAGAAATTAATTTATATGTCTAAGATTGAAGAGCAAGGCAATGATGAACCAGTCTCAGGTGGGGACTTCCCACCTTGCTCCATCTAATATCTTATTCCATATGGTCATATTAGGTGAAGTTTTCTTTTAGCCAAGCACTTAAACAGGTGCTTACCTTTAATCACAAAAAACGTTGCCATGAAATGGGATGGGGTGAAAACAGGTGCTTATGGTTACATGGGAGTAAATGTTCTGTTGAATTAAGGCACGATTCCTCATGTAGTTAAAGAGAATGTAGGTAGCTTGATGAAGGGATCCTTGCTCTGTGGTAAAACTGTGGAGACCTTGCTTAAAAAGATTAGTAGTGATACTGTCTGTTCCAGAAGTTACCTATTTTTGTGTGTGTGTGAGTTTTGAATTTAAGGGTTTAATGTCTCGGATTAGAATTAATTTGATCCAAATAGCTGCAAATTTCAATGACTTGTTTATTAGAATCACAGGTTATAAAACCAGAAAGGGCCACAATGATTATCCATGTAGGAGCATCTACCTTGGGGGTCTAGAACTATGTGTGACTGGCGAATAGTTTCATGGGACTGTTCATATGTTAGAACTATGGCATGTGACCAGGGTTGTGATTATATTGGTGAGAAGTGAATGGATAGCCCAAATCCTCATCTGTAAACTGAGATTGCTAAAACTGATGCTCACAAAGACCAAATCACTCTCTGTTCTTCAAAAATTATGTACATCTTGTGACTCTTAGGCATAAACAAACAAACAAACAAACAAAACACATAGGTATGTGGGTTGTAAATCTTGAACATTTTTCCTGTCCTCAATGTAACATGTACTCATAAACCAGATAATCTTACTGAATGGATTCTTCTCTGAGATGAAGCTTATCCTCAGATAAACCTGTATCTTCATTTCTACATATACAGCTTTGGATATTATATCTTATACCTTAGACAGTGGGACTATTTAGATCTTTCAATGGCCTCAGCCCACTCAGTAAAAAAATTCTGATTTGAATTTACCTGGCTCCAACTTCCCACCCTTTCTTTTTGCAATGTCTTTGTCTGCTGTGCTAAAGAACCTACTATCAAACATTTGTTTCCCCTTAGGTCATCACAGAATGTAACCCAGGTTACATCTTATCTTCTGTTTTAGCCCAGGTAGTTTGAGTTCCACAATTATTTCCCAACGAGTCACCATTTTATTAATCCCTTTCTTCTCTAAGCTGTCCGTAACTTGTCTGTGCTGTAGTTATCAGTATCAGACAGTGTTTCAGCAGCTTGTAGCAATGTTGAACTAAAGGTAAAAAAAATAAAAAAATAAAAAAATAATAATAAAAAAAAAAGGCATTTATTCCTGTTCTATCAATCTCAGAAATTCATCATCTGTTTTCAATACTAGTTTGCTATCAGGTGACTATCAGTCTAATTTCCTCAAAGATTTTCCGGAAAACTATCCTACTCCTGTTATGTTGTAAATACACAATTTTATTTTCAGCGTAGATGGCAGGTGCATTGTGGGTGTGGTTGTGTTTTGGTGGTGGTGTTGTTGTTGTTTTTTTTTTTTTTTTGAGTTGTTCAACAGAAAAGGAAGAAAAAGAAGTGAGTTTTCGTGAAATAAATGCAATAGTTTACGATGCCATTTTGGATTTATTTCAAAGAGTTTTATGTAGCTGATACAGGTTTTTGTTGCAGTGCTGTTTAAGCAGGCTGGGGTCACTATGTGAAAATGCTGATTGATGTTTCTGAAGTCTTTTCAGTCTGTATTGTCTCACGTGCACAGTATTTGACCAGCGTATTGGATTTCTAGCAGTGGTTTGACATCACGGTTACTTTAGGAAGTATTTTCACTTTCTCATTTTCAGTTATAGGTTAAGTTGACTTGTCTTGCTCTGGACAGAAATACGCCAGGATTGCTCACATGGCCTAAAGCTCATGTCTCAGTAGCAGATAATAGCTTCTTAAACTTCTCTAATTTAATTGCTTCCAGCTGTCTGACTGTATACTGTCACCTTAAGTTTTATTTCTAGCTCTTGGCCAACAGCTTGTCAGGTGACTCAAGCAAGTTGCTGGCCTGCTCTATCCTTTTTTTCTTTCTTGCCTCTGTCTTTTGTACCTGTTTGGATGACAAACTCTGTGAGGCAGGCCTGTTTCACAACGTGTAACTGTAAAGCTCCTACTGGTATGGGGCACTTTATAAACTGCTGTATTGTGGACAATTTTAAGATTTTCCTTTATGTCCCAGATATTTTGTATGTTTTCCCTCTTGGCATTTTTCTGTTGCTACAGCCCTTTGGGCTTAGGTTTTTCCTAATCAAACTGTCCTCTTCTGGTTGAGTAGTCCCTCATGAGCTTTCAGGTTAGTGTGACATCTGCTAGGGTGGAGAATCAAAGGACCCCTTTACTCGGGAGCAGTCATGCACACAAATGGATGTACAAAGAAACGGAAATACTTCTCTGTCTAGTCTAATTTACTTCCTAATCGCTCCAGCAAATTAGTTTCCCTAGCTGCACGCACAGTTTAGCAAATGTTACCCTGGTACGCTGAGTGGAGGTGACGGTCATCGTTGCTGGATTGGTCCTCTTCTGGAGTCACCAGGGTGTACGTTATCATGTAGCTTGGAGAAAGTATGTGCAGAGAGGAGTCAGCAAAAAAAAACATCAGTTGGGCTAGTAGCAGACAGCACATGCCTGGGGTACTTCACTTCATGTGGTAACAGCAAGGAGGTGTCCATTTTGGTGAACTTCCTCTGCCTTATGATTTGCCAGCATTCCTTCCCTCAGTTAATCCTGCTCACATCCCATGTTTCCACACAGTAGATCTTCTAAGTACCTGGACTCTTACCTAGTCCAGAATTCTCTTCCTTCAAGTGTCTCTTTTTGATCGTTTCTTTTAATTCCTCCTACAATCCTGTTTCCTTCCTCCCCCCCACAAAGCTCACATAAAGGGCTGTATGTTTAATGCTGTGTTTGCATTAAACCTCGCTCCCCATCCTTTCATTGTCATATCAGCTGTAAACTTTGAGGCAGCAGTTATTCTCCTACAAGCTTTTGGTGCAGAACCTGGAAATACAGGCAGGACTTGTACCTGGCAGGTCCCTAAGTACCATCAGTGTACGCTTTTATAATACAAATAAATTGGAGAGACTCATTGCCTCCTTCATCCATTAAATGGTGAAAGTAACAGTTGTGCACTTTTAAGAAGGACTTTAGGTCTACAGATGAAAAGGCTTTAGAAATGCTAAATATTAATTATTAGTAGTCATTAGCATTCTTGTCCCCTCTTATCAGTGCTCTCATTTGCAACATATAACATACTCTAACAGCTCGTTTTCCATTTTTATTCAGTGGCCCTTCTAACAGAGCATATTTAGCAACACTAAAGGCTGTTTGCAATAAGAACGGACCTACCTGTTTTTCAGTTTAGCTTTGACTTATTTATTATTTTTTCCCCACATCACATTTTCTGTGTCTGGGTTCTTGTATGGCTAATGTTACAGTATCAGTGCACCTTAATATTGGAATTATTAATAACTTACTGTGGCTGCAGGGGTCCTTGTCCTGTGTTGCTACATATTGAGCTTGATTTGACCCACAAAACTGAGTGAAAAGGAGAGACAGGAATCCAGATATATACTATACACCAGTGACATACTTATAGAGAAATACAGTACATCATTCTAAAAAGAAAAGTGAAATATGGTCATTAGTTCCTTTCTTCATGATCATACAGAAAGAAGGGGATAAAGTTTGGAACTGGACCACAAGTTGTGTGTTGTATGATGATGATACAATTACAACATTATTTTAAGAATACCTGTAGAATACGTGTTTATCCAAAGAGAATAAAATAATAATTTAAAAAATCCTTTTAAAGGTAAATCTTGTTATAAGGATGAAAGTGAAGCCTTTTTTCTCCATGTGTGCTATATATGATGAAAATATTCTAGGAATTTCTGGATGCAGTTATGGCAGTCTATTTGTAGAATTATATCTAGTAAATTTAATTTATAGTGCTTCAATGGATGCATGTGAACACATGGCTTCTATTACCTTTTGTTTTGGTTTGTTTTGCATTTTTCATTCACTGGTGTGTTTTTGAAAGTATATTTTCCTGTGGTTGTAAAATTGTATCACTTCATTGCAAAGATGATGTAAACACTAGCTGTGAAAGTATTTTTTTTTTTTCTTATTATACTCCCAATCAGACACATTATTCCAGAATTTCATTTGCACAGAAAACAATGAGCTAGAAACAGCACTTTCCAATTAATTTGTGCTCCCCTGGTTATGGCTATGGTTATTCATAAAAGTTTGTCAAGCTTCACAGGTATTAACCTAACCAGAGAGCCCTCTTGGTTGTCTTATTTGAAGTGGTGGATACTGGCTCTTGTTTCTTATGCAACATTGGTGGAATGCACTCTTCTGCTATTTGGAAACTTGTGGCCAGCAATATTCCTGGCACTATTCATATGTCCTGTGATGTAGCATAGGAATTTTCCAGGGCAACTTAGAAGTTTCTGGATATATAAGCTTTCTAGAATTTTCTGAGTTATCTCTAAGAATCTGAGTGTCAATACTCTAGGAGTTTTGTGATCTTTCTAGGAATTTCCTTGTGTCCAGGATTTTTTATGTATATATTTTTTTCTTGGTACTTTCTAGGAATCACTACCTCCAGTACATTTCCAGGATTTTTTGAGTGTTTTCCAGGAAACTTCAAATGCTTTCCAGGATTCCTGAATCTAGAACACTTCTAGAAATCTTTGAGCACTTTCTAGGAATTTAAGAGCTTTCTAGAAATTTCTGAGTGCTTTATAGGAATTCCATGATTGAGAATCCTTCTAGGGATTATTGTGTGCTGTCCAGGAATTCATTAATCTAACACAGGGAAAAGTTTTAGAAAGGTTCTTTCTAGTATTTTCACTTCCTTTCTGTGACATCATCATTGCCTTCTAGGAATTTTCCTATTTGCTTTCTAGGAAATCCATAGTCTTCCCAAGAAACTATTGTTGCTTTCCATGAAATCTCTCTGCCTTCTAAGAATTTATAGATCTAGAGAATTCCCAGTCTTTCCTTTGATTTCTAGGAAATTTCTCCAAGCGTGTTGTCTCTGCCTGCAGATGTTTAAAGTCTTCGGTTACGTGAGTCACTTTGTAATAGTAGGCCCAAAGTATTACTTTATGTAAATCGACACAGTCTTACTGATGTCAGTAAAATAGTTACGTCATTTGTCCCCAGACATTTGGTATGTGGTTTTTCCACATGTGATATCTACAGACCAAAATCTGTTGTCTTGCATCTTTCATCTAAGAATAGATGCTGATGTAAATCATCTGGTTCTTATTATTTTTTGCTATCATTTAAAATGAAAGGGAAAGAGCATGTATGTCTTATCCTTTGGGAATGTTCAGTAACACGAGTATTTACTCTCCATTTCAAAACCAGCTCTGATACTGCGCTATGAGCAGTCTTATTCATGGCCACTGTGGCTATGAGTACCAACAGCAGGAGACCTGAAAGGCAATGCTCTTACCCTTCTGGCTCAGCTTATCAATATTATAGAACGTTTTGAGCAAGTAAACTTGGGCCTTAAATAAGAGTGACTGCAGGCTCTTTTCTGTATTTTCACCTTCTGTTATTAAGCTTGAAGTTGTCTTTCAGTATAAGTTGCTAGTGGTAGGGGACTGGAAAGCTGGAAGTTTTACTGCTGCTTACAGGTGAGATACAGTTATTTGACAAGTTTGAAAGTTGCATGTACTTCAGCAGCTTAGCTAGGTGGAAACTACTCAACTGAAAAATAAACCCAAACTTCTAGATTACGTCTCTCATTAATTGCTTACACATCCAACCTTGTCAGCAGTGCTGGTTCCTACTGCTGGCATCCTATTACTACTGCTGCCCTCAGAACTTCACAGTATGAGTGGATGTATGCTGGTGTCTACTGTAGTACAATTCATCCAAGAATCATCTTTCAGTGAGGATTTTGGTGTGGGGGACTGAAAGACAAAAACAGATATCTTTGAATTAATATGAGAAAAATCTATTTTCAGAAAAGGTTTATGCATGTAACTTCTGAAACCACATTGAAAGCTCAGCCTATATATTTTTTTCATTATGCTTAGGAGTCTTAATCACTTAAGCAATTTCATTATGCTCTCTCATTTTTAGTAAGACAGCATTAAGATGCAGCTCTTTATCCCTTGCTCAATTCTGTGCCAGTCCAGGTGCATAGCTCTTAGTGTTAAATGTCCTGTACATTATCATCCTTCTCATGTTGCTAAGCAAGAGATGTTAAGCAGGATGTAAGTGGCCCACGTCTGTCTTAAATTTGTGTGGAAAACACAGCCAGAAAGTATTAGACTGCTTGCTCAGTTTTATATGTTCATACTGCACTGCCCCTCCTTTCTCCGAAGCATGTGAATGCTCTCTTTCTATTATTTCGGATCAGCACAGAAGTTTTCAATTGCTTTTTCAAAGTGTAAACTATCTTTCAAAGTCTTGAAAGTTCATTTTATGAAACCAGATCAAATGGTTCTGACATTTGCTATCTAGACATGTAAAGGCATACTACAGATGCAATGCCATCTCTCACTGGATGATTTGTTGTAGATAAAGGGCTAACCCACATCCGTCATTATAAACACAAGGGGTCCAGCGCGTGTGAGCCATGTCCCGGAGAGAAACATTCCTTAAATGTTAATCCATTGCTTTAACTTTTGTACCTTCTTGTTCTTTCATGAAAGTAGGACTTGACATCAGCCAAATTTCCCTGTCATTTAAAAAAAAAAAAAATGTTGAAATTCAAGTGCTGGTTCCTAAAATTGCTTATCTCAGTTTTTTTGAGTTTAGCCTAATATTTTTTCAGAAGTGTACTTACATAACAAATATGCTGAAATCAGATCAGGAAATTGAAAACCAGCATCGAATCAAAATTCACCTACCTACATACATAGTCTGTTAAAATGGACTCTCTGGCTGAAATGTGACGAATTTGGCTGTAAGGATAATGTGAGAATTCTTTACAATTAAAGACTTGAATTATGAATCATAATTTCTGCATACCTTCAGAAAAGAGAAAAGTGGCTGTCACACTCTTTTATCCAGTTAAACATCAGTAGGCAATATACATGTGGTAGAACAATACCAAATTTATTGTTTAATGATGACAGACCAGTACTGTAAAACCTCATTACCACACGTGAGATATAACTGAATGTTCACGTTCAGCTTTTGCTATGTACTGTCTTTGAACTGGGGGACAAGATAAGAATTGCCTGACTAGTTAGCATTTTATGGCGTTACTTCCTTAGGATCTGTTAGCTTAATTACCACATATGTCCTGACAGTTGAGAATTACCATGCAGTGTAGTGATGCCACGAGCTGGTATGGTTGTGGCTCACAAGTTATTGCATTGTTAAATGAGAATCTTTGGAACATTCCTGCTCTGAATATTTCAGTCCCTTCACTGGCCTAGATCACGGACATAAAACCATAATTGCAGTTGCTTTCTCATAAAATAGTCTACATACTTCATTGCTTTGAAAGCTAGTTAATTTCCACATCAGATTCTTCAATACTAGGGGAAGATAAATATTATTGCCCCAGGTTTTCTGACAGGAAAAGAACAGCATCATTATTTTGCCAAAGCTGCATTAGAAATTTGTGGCAAAGGGCATGTCCACTGCATGGATTGCCATGAGCCTGGAGATACCTGGGCCAGTTCAGCCCCCCCAACCTACCTGAATGAGGCAGCCTGAAGGTTAACACATTAAATCTGCTGTAGTGACTCTGTAGTTAATGGCACTGCACTGTTAAACATGGGTACAGCTAATGAGTGGCTCGTGTTCTGTTACTGTGGGCTGTCTCACTGCAAATGCATATTCCATACAGCCTCATATGCTTTATTTTTGTATATGATTGTCTTGTACTAATGGGAGTGTAATTACTCTCTTATTGCTGGGATCCATGTGTTGGTGCAGGTGTGACTCAGAGCATAATTTCCCCCATAATGTCATGGCATGTTCTGTGAAGATTAACCAAGGTGTGTTTTTTTGTTCCTTTTTTTTTTTTTTTTTTTCTTTTTAAATCATACTAGAGTGAACATTAGAAATGACATTCAGGAATTACAGGGGAAATAAGCATATTGTCATATATTAACCAATAAAATAGTCTCAGTATAAAATAGGCTTTAATAAAATAGTTCTGTTTTAAAAAATGAAACGAGGCAGTGTTCCTGTGGAACAAGTAAAAATGTGGGCATGTAATTAAATAAAGCATGAAAATTGATATGCACAAAATGACTGAATTTAAACAACGCTGAAATTAACAATGTTTGTGTATCTGTCTATCTGACTTTGAATTACTCTCATATAGCATTCTTTATTGATCATAATTAAATTAATCAATAACCAGATCTCACCACAGTATTTATCTGGTCTGTGCTTGGCAGCATTATGAAAGGAAAGTTCAGAAGAATTACAATTCCTTTCATTTAGTAAATAAAACCTTGTGTATATGTAATTTCTTTAGTACAGACATACAACACTTTAGCATATTTACAGGTACCTGTGGTATTGCTCATGGATCCTTATATTTCTGATTTCTGTGCTGTAGAGGGATCTGATCATTCTAGGTGTGTATAGGACTTGATACTCAGTACAAATTGTAGTGATGCTAAATACAGCGGAGAGATTGGAAAGATGTAAAAAATCAACTCCTAAGTAGAGAACACTGATAATGATCTCTACTTTGGGAAAATTCATCTACACTTTAATATGGAAGCCAAATCCCATAGATGATATTGGATGATACTGGAGTGGATGGAACCTTTTCTTCTCTCAGATACCATAGGAAATACTAGGCAGTGCTTTTGGCACTGTTTCTCCACAGGCAAATTTTTAATCCAGGACATCAGGGCCGACAGATGACTTGGAGTCAGTTCTAGAATTCTGCTCTTTCCTTCTGGTGCTTGAAGTAACCTGTCTTTTGACATGCCATCAGAGACCTGCTGCCAAATTCCTGTACCATACCAGCCCCACAGAGGCTGATGAGTTTTGTGGTCAGGTAGATTGGGAGGGTCGTTGAGTCAGATGTTATGATAATGACAATTTATGGAGGCAGATTGCCTTCTCTTAATAAGGCTGAATATGCAGTGTAAATTTGCTGGCAATGGTGGTATTAATGAGATCCTGACGTGGGTAAACTTTCAAGGAAATTGATCCTTTTTGCTTTTTAACTTAAATAAAATCTAAGTATTCTAGATTAAACAACAGGTAATGCTCAACTTTTTAATGAGCTCCAGCAGAGGTGGATTAACGTTTCTTCTAGTTGTTCTTACTTCTCCCTGCTTGTACCATTCCCAACCATACTCAATTCTTCACCAGCATGTCTGTTTTAAGTGTGGGGGTTGTTGTTTTGTTTGTTTGTGGTGTGTTTTGTTTAGTTTCTTGACTTCCCAGTATCATTGGAAGATTTGAAAATGCCTTCCATTAAAAAAAAAAAAAAAAAAAAAAAAGTAGAAGTCACCTTGTTACCCCCAATTCCTAACTCTGTGTTGGTTTTGTGAAGCAAGTAGAGAGAAAATTTTGAACTGACAGCATTCCTGTTCAAAATTACTATGGTAAAGGCTAAGATTAGCAGCAAAAATGGCTGTGATGTCATTTAGGGGGAAAAAGGGAAGAAAATAAGCTTATAGAGTTTAGGTAAACTGTTGTGTTTTTATAGGTTATGACTTTCAAAAGTCATTAAAGAAGATCCAGTGCAGAAGTGACAGGTGCTGGTAGTGACCATCTGTGTGGTCTGAATGACACGTTAACTATTGAAATAAAAACCAAGCAAGGGAAGGTGTCCAAACAGTGAGGTCTGTTAAGACTGTTGAATTGCTAAAGCTGCAGTATTTATCTATTTAAAAGCTTTGGTGCCAGGCTTCAGGAAACACAATGTACCTGAAAAGCCCAATTGCTACCGGCAATTTCTATGGAAAGAAGTAAAAGATGCATTCTATATTTCAACCAATAACATGGTATAGCTAAAGCTAAGCTTAAAAAAACTCAGATTTTAGTTTGCAGGATACCAACTAACTGTTTTGTACTAGAGATTGCTTAATGTACTGTGCATGAGTAAGCGTGTGTATGCAGCAAATGAAGCACTCGTGTGCCATTAGCAACCCAGGAAAGAAGAAAGCTGCTGGAGTGGTTTCTTTTTAAAAAAACTTATTTATTTATTTATTTATTGTTCTTCCCCCTCCACTGCTTTTATTGGCCTGGATGAATGCTACAAAGAGGAAACCAGATGTGAGACAGGGATGACTTGAAAGGACAGGTAATTAATATCATCTGCCTTAACTTTCTTATCTTGATGGGCTGATGTTTACAATGCTGACCCTGGGGTGGGGGGAGGCACGACCTCCTCAATATGAAATGAGAAAAGTCCAAAGGCTTTTGAGCTTCACAGAGAGCTTTGCTCCTTCTGTGAAGTGCAAACAGCTTGATTTTTGTGTGCCTGTGAACACTGTTTTGCAACAGTCTCTATTCGAAGAGCAAGCTCTTTTAACTTTCTTTTCACTAAGAAAAAGCATGTTAATGGTATTTTTATATGATGTCTTACTTTTTCTCCTTACTTTTCTTTTGCTTTTAATTCACTTGATAATAAATTCACATGACCAAGAATTTGGGGGGGAAGGAGGGGAGGCCTGCAGAAAAGGAACATTATTTCCAGTGGTTGATCTCCTTCCCCCACTCCCAAATATATATCACTTCTTACACTTAATTATTTCTGACATTTTGTCCATCATACTGTAATGAGCTTCTTCAGAGGAAATAAAAACAGCTTGTCTCTTTGAAAACAGAGATGCAACTATTTTTTTCTGTTTGTTATCAAAACACAAGCTGTTTTTCTTCCTCAAAGGACACATCGCCTTACAATGGAAGAAACATCAAGAATTAGATTAGACAGCATCAAGTTCACATGAAAGAAAATACATTTCTTTAAACAGTTTTTTTTTTTTTTTTTTTTTTTTTTTAAGGGAGAGAAAAGATGTAAGGTTTTAGTAATCTAACTCTTTTCTAGTGTGTGCTACTTTCTCTGCATAGATGTGATAGTAAGGAGCCAAATGGCAGATTGCATGATAACGGCTTAATTGTGAACAAGGGGCTTGAATTAACTTAAGTCATTCGGGAGGTCTTTGATAATTCCATATATTAGTAGGGTCTGGTACATCTTCTGATTCCCTGCACATTTCAGAATGTGTATCTGGCTTTGATCATTTTACTACGTTAAGCACAAATCACAGGCTAATTTACCATTTGCTTTGAGTGGTTCCTTATATAAATCTTTGACAGTTTTTCAGAATCAGCAATAGAACTTATTTTCTAGTTCTACGTACTAGAAAACAACACAATTTCAAGTAGCAGCAATCAAAGTAGTACCACTGGAAAGTGCGGGGCAGAGCCACCTGATTGTCAAGGGGTTTAGAAGAGTTCAGAATATTAACTCCCTGGATATAAGCAGTAGCTGTTGTTTTCTGTTATTGTGCATGTGCCCAGATGCAAAGATTGGGAATATCTCTATAAATAAGTTAGAAAAGTCATTTCTACTTTATAAGTGACATGTTTGTGGGTGGTCTCCAAAATTTTCTAAGCCATATTTTTTAAAATAAAATTCATCTTTCTTTATATGATTTGTTTTCATTTTCTTCTCAGCCTAGGTTCTAGTGAGTGTATATATTATATATATTATATATACGATATATAAGAATTTTAGTTACAGGCTTATATTTTGTTCTTCTTGTTTCTGGCTTAAATGAGTATACTGCAGATATGTTTGAGGGTAGAATGTGATATAAAATAAATGTGTGTAGTGAACCTCTGTTTATACCACAGCAGAAATAAAGTCCCACATCGTTTCAATGCAATCAGCCAGTTCAATTCTTGTCAAGTACACTTCCATTTAGAGTGCATTTGCTCTGAGTCATCATTTACTTGTAGGTCTTTTCATTAAACTGTCAATTAATTGCTTAAACCAAGAAGTAAAATTTTGTTTAGCAATATTTAGAAAAGGGACCCAGTTGTTGTTGTTGTTACTGCATACATAGTTTGCCAATTCACACTCTGTGTTCCAGGCCTACTTACTTATTATCTTGATTCATTGTAATAATTGCCTTTTTTGCAATTGCTAGTTTTGCAGAAATTCCCTGTCAGGTTTCAGCATCAGGATGGTGTAACAACTAAACAAATGTGTCCTAACTTGTATGACAGCTTATTATTGAATTGGAGTGGTTAAACAATATCAAGCTGCCATGGAAGGGTACCAGGTACCTAACTGAGGTGTTTGTGATACAGGTTCGGTTATTCAGTCAGGACACAGTTTTCTTCTTTTGGAGCACTGATGAACAGGTGTTTTGTGTGTTTTTATTTATTTTTAAAAGTCTTCAAATTTTGTAGATTAGTGTTGAACAGAACATACCAGCCATTATTTTCAGCTGTGAGAATGAATTGTCACAATAATGGCAGGCAGGCCACTCCTACGTCCATCTGTCATGGAATGGATGGAGAGTAGAAAAATTAAATATAGTAAAAAAAATTCCCATTCTATTTCCTCCTTGCAGCTTTTTCATTTGTAAGTATAGCTTGTTGTAAGCATAGCTGCATGTAACTCCCTCTTTTGGGAACCAGAACACTTATTTGTACTATATGTCTTAGAGCCCACAGAGAGATTTTGGCACTCGTGTTGTAATACCTGAAATTCTCATTGAACTCTCAAAGCAACAGAAGATCTCGTGGTCTATTGTTGGAGAGGGTACAGAGCATAGCAAAGTTCAAATCTGTACCTCAAAATGTTTATCTGTGGACTGTCTGACTTTCCATGCCTCCTCTTTCTGCTTGGAGCTGTGGTCCCTCGCTGGCCATCTACGCTGAGTGCGTGTGAATGTTACCATGCTGCACCATTGTAGCTGCTGTCTCTTGGGTAGAGTGAATGTTGAAAAAGATTAAATATCCCAAATCAAAATTGTCAGCCCTGAAGTAAAGGTCAAAAAATAATTCTGGTCCCATAGCAAATGGACAGCAAAAAACTTTCCTCTCTTTCTTACTTTGCTGTTCGTGCACTGGTCAGGAGGAACTATGGTCTCCTCTTGAATAAACTGGCTTTCATATGCAAATGAAACTGGCTTTCATATGCAAATTTCATTGGCAAATCATATGCCAATAAGAATCCAGGAAATATGGGCAATGATCTGTTCTTCTGGCATACCAATGTAAAGATCCTTTTTGATCCTAAGGGGATATCAGTCAAGCCTGTATGTGATGCTAGTCCTTGCTCTCCATTTTCCACTGTGTAAATGCCTCACATGTCCAATGCATTTACAATAAAAATGAATAGGGGTGGAGGTGCCAGAATGTCATGGGCAAACAAGTCTTGAACAAGAAGGTTTCCATGTGACTTAATTTATTGCAAATTAACAGAAAGATTTAATCACTGATTTGGATATTATGAAAAACACAACATATACAATTACAAATAAACACTTAAGGAAGGGAACATCTTTCTTCTCCCTTCCCCAGGCTCAAATTAAACCAAACAGCTTATCTCCCCTGCTTTCTAGTCTGAACTTCCCGTATTTTTAAGGTTTATACTCAGTCAATTTCAATTCTTTTGGTGTTGAAAGGTGAGAGCCTGACCAGTGGCACAGGAGGTTGGGGTCATGTGAGTAAGGGCTTTTTTTCTGCTGATCCTCTGAGCCTTTTACTGATTTATTTTGTTTTATTTTTTTATTTATTTATTTTTATTTTTCCTCTGCTCTTCCATGCTTCTCAATATGCCTGTTCTGGTTTGTACTGCCTATAGACCAACAGTCCCTTGGGGTGTCCCTGCTCTGCGGTAGGTCACCTGTGGTCCTCAGTCCCTCAGCATCGTCCCTGCCCCTGTGTGAGTCACTCTTGGGATACTTTGGTATGGAGCGCCTCCTCCCAAGAATGCATCTTCAGCAGTTTCTTCTTTCATCTCTCTCCTCAAGCATCTCTCCATTTGTCTCCCTGCATGTCTCTTCATATTCATCCTCTCCTCACAGCTGCCACTCTTCCATAAATGTTTGAGCAGAGGCATCCAGTTCTCCAACAGCCTGCAGTCTGGGCTCATGATGGCTTATTTCCATGGTTTTAGAGCTGGCTGAATCCATTGTGATCAGCACATGGCAGTTCATGGACTTCTCCAGCGTGTTACCGGTGCAGCCAGCCCTAGCTAACTTAGACCCTATAATTCATGCTTAACAAAGCACTTGTGTGAACTAATTGGGCACTCGTGTGCATACTGGGTATTTGTGTGTGTACAAATTGGGTGCTCATGCATAAATTAATCGTGTGCCCATGCATGAAGTAGTTGGAGGCTCATGCACAAACTGATTGGACTCTCACACATAGTTGGAGTGCTCAGAAGCGTATAGATGTGTATAAGTTCCTTGCCATCACTACTTCTTCACATCCACTCCCTCTAGCTTCTCAGTTGAGCCTACATACATGGCTGTTTGGTAATCCATCCCCTTTTCCACAGGAGCAAGCCTGAGGACTTGTCTATGAGCTTCTCTTTTAATATACTTGTAGGTAACATGAAGATTTTTCATTTTTCCAAATTCAGAAATTTTTGTGTGTGTGTAAATTCAGGCATTCTGGCAAAATTAGAAAAGGACCTATGTGCTTGTGAAGTAAAAGAATTTAGCTTTTTTTTTTCTTTTTTTTTCTTTTTTTTTCTTTTTTTTTCAGTATATTACATTTAGTCATCAGTTACCTGGGTTCTTCTCTCCTGTACTATGCTGTAGCTATTTTCCATATAGCAGTTCTCTTCCATCTCTTCCATATATACTTCGGTGTCATCTGAGGTTGTCGACTAGACATTCACTTTATCAATTTCGTTTCTAGTGGTGCCTTCCAAAGTGCTTGCTAAGCTTTCTGGCTTGCATTTTCTATAACTTTTGTCTTAGTACTTTTTTTTTTTTTTTTTTTCCTATCTTGCAAGTCACTTGAAAATAATCAGTAGAACTAAGTAGAAGCTAAACTTCATGGTAATCTTTGGACTGATATGGTATCGATGATAATTAGCTTTTGGCCACAGTATTCCTACAGCAGCTAAGGTCTCATTTAATAAATTTTATTAAATTTATAAATGTCTCATTTAGCTCCATGCAGCTCATTTAGTCTTTGTTAGTTCAGCAGTGCAGCTGTAGCCCTCAGGAAGTTTAGTCTTTGTTGTGGATGAAGACCACTTGGTTGAAAGAATGTGGGCTCTGTCAGGGGAACCTGAATCTGGTCATAGGCAAAGCTATTATGGATAAATTAGTAATCAGCAGTACAGAATGATCCTCCAGTTGCAAACACTTTCCTCGAATCCTTTTGTTTGTCTGCCATTTATTCTTTGAACATTGATGACCTACTAGATTTTTCACATAATATTGCTGCCCACATCTTAGTTGTCACAAAAGGAGCACCTCATATTTCTAGCATCTTCTCCAGCTGCACTGACATGCTGCCAATAACCTTTTTCTTGTTCCTTACAGAAAATGGCAGCTGCAGTATGTGTGTGTCCTGTCTCTATAGATTACTACCTTGGTGTTGTTCTTTGAAAGGCAGAAAATAACATTTTTACCCTCTTGTCAATGGGTCATTTAGGTGACTAATTAATTCCAAAAATAGTGCATCTTTAAGGAAAGATCAAGTTTGTCCACAGAGAGCTAGAGAAAATCCAGACAACTCTGCTACTAATGCAGTACACTTCTCCAGTCTGCAACGAGCGAACTGAGTATCTTAAGCAAAAGTAGATGAAGTCAGTGAGAGCAGATCTGGTGGGGACCTGGCAGGGACCTGGCAAAGCCTAAATTCCATGGAGCTCCACCTGTGCAAGTGTCCTCTGTGCCATGGAAATTTATGGGAACCCATTCAAATAACTTAATTCTCAAGATCCTCTTAGTCTTGCAATCCTTTTACACTACATTCTAGTAAAAAGCAGTAAAGTGGTCTTGCTCAGTTTTCCTTCCTCCTTGTTATTGTTTCCTACCTTACTTTGTATGCGAGTTAAACTATTCACAAGGGAATGATACTCACAGTCTTTCCTGAAGGAGCTCACAGAGGAGTCTTTATAAGGAATCTTTATACAAGTAACAGGTTTTTCTTGATGAAAGCATTTTTTTTTTTTCTGATTGAAATTCTTGAAGTGGAGATTTTTCTGCATATGAAACATTTAAAAGTAAAACCAGGTTTTCTCTTTTACTTACTCTCGCACGTATATATGCTTCCTTTCTTTCTCTAATGACTTTTAGCTATAGTATGCATTCGTGATACAGTGGAGTTCTCTAACATAGTTTGAGCACAAAAGCCTGTGTTCAGCAAATTGCTTTGACTAATACTGTATCCAGTTACCTGAATGTTGGAGGTACATTTTGTTTCATTGCCAAAGAAAGCAGCTAATAATACTTCTAAGAACTTTAACTGTAAGGGTATAAAATGTGTGGTGTATGTCTATTCTTGGCAATCACTTTAGAGTGAAAACCAGCTATTAAGAAAATAGATATCATTTATTCTGTGTATGTGCCTGTTGTTTTTCACTATGGGTTTGCAGTTCTTTCATTGTAGAGCAATGTTGTAAGTTTTGTTATGAAAGTTCTGTTATGAAAAAAATAGCTGATGCATAATCATTCAAAGAGTGTTTACCAAAATATAGTTGAAACTTCCTCTAATGCTTTTTAGTTGCATATTGATACTGAATGCTTTATGGTACAGAACTGTCATGTTTGGAGTACCAACCAAGTAAGTTAGTGCTACTGCAGAAAATACTTTTGTAGTATAACTATGTATATGTGTGCTTATTGGATGAACTTTAAATACAGCACAGTATGGTTTGATCTAGTATTTAAAATTATTGTTGTTTACACCGGTTCAAAAGTGAATAAAGGGATGTTTCTTCTTTAGCCGCACCTTTTGGTTGTCTGTGGATTCATCACATAGCTCCTTTGAATCCACTTACTGGTCTGTAAAATAGTGATAGTAATACCTATATCACAGGGATGTGGTCCTAGGTTTATGGCAGGCTGAGATTTCACAGACAAAGGGAAATGCACTTAGCAAAGAAACCAAACCCATATAAAATGGAGAGCCCATCAGCAGAGGGAAAAAGATGTCACTTTGCAGAAGCTGTAATTACAACTTTTGGATTCTAAGGAAAGCAACTAATAATGTACCTACAGAATTTAATGGTAATTATAGAACAGCAAAATTTGCCACTTTCTAAGTGCATGTATTTTCAATTTAAGACCCTACCTCACAAGTAACAACAGGACTTCATACCACATGTGACTCCAGTGTTTGGTTTTACCTCCCCAAGCTCTCTGCTTCAGACTTCTGGATGACTAGCAGCCTTGTACAGCATTTCAAGACAAGACACTGTGATGGAGAGAGAGAGCATTGATACTCACTGGCAATGGCAGTGAGGTTCTGTATTACATGCCCCTGCCTGTAGTTGGGAGGGCTAAATGGCGGCAATGGCATATGTTAAATGAATTACTGTACAGGCAACTCTAGGTGAAAGACAGAATGATACAAGAGTCAATCATGGATTTTCCTTTAATGCTACATGAAAATATATGGCATTTAATGAAAACCCAGTAGTTTTCACCAAGAACAAATAACAAGCAGCATTACTGGTAGAATTCTTTTCTCTTAATGAAGCCAACATCAGGCAACAGTGGCACCTGAGAGCATACAGAATATAGAAACGTATTGTTAAAAAGTTTTGCAACTGTTGTTCAGTGGTTGTTCAAATGGTGTTTGAACAGTGTTACCTTTCTACATAGGAGAGTTTTTTATGTACTCAAAGAACAATAGGAATTCCAATCGAAGTATAAATTATTCAAAAGGATTGATATTTTTTCGAGGATATTACTAAAACATGCAGTGAGTGGTTTTGTTTTCGTTGCTTCTGTACTTAGATCAATATAAACCTTGTATGACAGCTCATTGTACAAGTGGTCTAGGGTATTTATCTTTCTTATCCATTCGGGTATGCTTTACAGAAGTATATGATATGGATTAGTTTGAATTTGGTGCACTTTCCCACAGATGGCAGGTTATTATTTGCTTTTGGAAGTTGTTCAACCCAAAAATTCTGAGGAGGTGGTTCTGTCAGTAAGATCTTTTTTTTTCCTCTCATATCACATCAGATTAGTAACATATATTACCTCTCCTCATTAATTTTGCCAAAATTAATGGCACTGCTACAACATTGAAACTACAACATGAAATTATTATAAGAAATGCAAGGTATTATGTAGTCACGGGTCTACATTTCTTCAACTTGTTCAGCATTTGTTTCTTATAGAGTGCCTTTTTTAATATTAATTAAATAATAAGATGAATTCAAGAACATGAAAAAGTTTGTGGTGATTAATAAAAACATCCTGAGTTTAGAGACACTGTGACATGGTACAAAAACTAGCTATAGCCTTATCTATTCTATTTCCTTAAAGCTAACCAGAAAGTGAAATCTAGTCCTCTATTAATCAGTTACATTTAGGCATTGCCAAATATTGTTAAAACAAAATTTTCAGTCTCAGATCCCAAATAACAAGTTTTTATAGGATACTTTGAGACCAGTTATCCTGAAGATATTTTTGCAATTGCACTTGGTACATCTTTCTGAGCCAAACAAATTTGCAAGTGTTAACATTTACCTTTGTAATATAATGCGCAAACGTAGTGTCTTTTCCCCCAGTGGCTATTTAATTTGTTTAGTGAAGTTGTACGTAGTTCTATAGTGTAGCCAAAGAACATTGTATTGCTTGGCTGTTTGTTATATTTCCAACAAAAACAAATGATATTCTGTCATTTGAATGAAATGACGTTCCGTAGCCAACTCATATTGTTTATTTGCTCTTTGTAATGTTAGACCTAAATGGATAAGGAATATACAGTTTCTAAAAAATTGTGTGTTTTAGGATGTAACCTTTTATCCTTTTATTTATGATACTTCTGTAGCTATGAAAAGTGTTCTTGGCTTTTTTGATTCTCATATTTACATAGTAGATGCTGCCTTTTCCCATGCATTACTAAACTTTCTCCATTTCTCTTCCCCCTCCTTTCTTTTTCCTGTCTTTTCGTCCTTTGATCTCAAAAGAATGGTGCCAGCAAACGCACAATGCAAAATTATGTTGCATAAACGATAAGTCTAATATGTGCAGATTAAAGTCCACCACAGGAAAAATAAATCTGATACAGATTGCATCAGATCTGCAGATTTTGGATCTGCTGGTGCTGGCAGATTTGTATTGCAAAAGTTTAAAATTTTTCCTCTTGATTTTGAAACTTGAACTAAGATGCAGGGAAAAAAGCAGCGGGGGGGGGGTAGGGAGGGCAGTGTATTTTGTTTATATATATGTATAATATATAAAGGACCTAGAAAAGGTTTCATTCCTCTGTCTCAGTGTCTGAGACCTTAACATTTGTATCTTTTAGCTCCATAAGGTCACACCACTCTGACATCATGTATCTGTCTCTGGCCCAGTTACAGCAGTGTGACCATTCTCTCTTCAGTCGCTGATTTAGATGTTACCTGGGACAAAGCTCCTAGGTTAAAACTCTATCAAACTCAACAACTAACTCACCCATGATGAGAATTACTCCATTAGTTATGAGGAGCTAACCAAAGAAAGGCCTATCACAGAATTTCTGCTTTATCTCTTCTTGATACTTCACTGATTTTCCGAAGTAGAAATGAGCTTCATCTTTTTTTTTTTTTTTTTTTTTTTTTTTTTTTTTTTTTTTCCCTTGTATGTTATTAAATGGCATTGGCAAATTTCTTTAAGCCAAACTTTATGCCAGAATAAATTTCATTTTATAAAATTTACTAGTTTTGAAGTGGTTCTGGCTTGGCTAAAATGTCTCTGAACAAAAGTATCATATAGTAGAAACACCCCAAAACATTGAGTGATACTGAGGTCTTGAGGAATAAATAATACATTGGTATTCTGTATTTTATAGCTGTTTTACCATTATTAATGATCCTTAATGTGCTATTGGAATGTCCCGTGAGTTTTTACATTAACTATACAAGCAAAGGGGATGGAATTTACATTCAGATATCCTGTAAGCCAATTTGGAGTAACAGAGCTTTAACTTCATGCTGAAATTGCAGATAAAACATGCATTTCCAATGTGTACCTCTTACTGAAAAAGAAGAAAGGCAAGTTACTTAATTCATCTTTATTGGAAAGAAAATACTTTATAACTAAAAACTGCATAGTTGACAATGAAAAAGAATTTTACATGTGGATGGGATGACAATTTCTTTAATGAAATGACGTATATCTTCCAGTAATTCATAGCTAAATAGGTTCTCCTCAGCTTTCAAAGGTCTGTGTAAATTAATTTTGATCCACAATGAATATGTACAGTCTTTTAAAAGGTTAAACTGTTTTGAAGTCATCCAGATCTTGACAAAAATACAGCCATCTCCAGTCAAATGCAAAATGACAGAGATGTTTGTGAAAGAATAAAAGAGCAGCAGCATCTTTGCCATCACAAGATTGTTTTTTGTGTATTGCAATTGTCATTTTAAATGTTGGAAAGAAAGCAGGCAGCAGTACGCCCTGTCGTCTCTGGTGACCTGTGGGCAGCCGCCTAACGTCAGTGCTGAAGTGTGCCTGGACCACTGAGACATGAGGAGTTTCCTTCCCCACGTCCCAGCTCTGTACAGCACCACAAGGTGGAGGTAGGGTATGGGTTCATTTTCAGGCGGATGGCAAGATCAGAGAATGAAGCATTGGAAATATTTTATACATGCATTGTATGGGATGCACCACATGCCTCATAAAATCATGAAGAGAATTAAATTATATCAGTACAGTACCTTGTGTCTGTACTTTTGGCTTCCACTATTAGGCCATGTGTAGAATAATAATAATAATAAAAAAAAATCTGTTGTGTAATGTTTAATCCTCTTTTACTTGTTATTTAATTTTGCATACTGATGTACAATGCAATACAACAAATATTAAATGTATATACTAAAACACATGAATTCAAAACCCCATTTATTTTATCAATTGCTTAAGCTCATTTGATCATAAGGGACAGGGAGACCAAACAGCTATAAAAGAGCTCCATTTTCTATCAGCTGAACCAAATCCTCCTTTGATCTGTTAATCCCAAGTTTATAAGGTTAGGAGATAAGCAAGCGTAACTAAATTCCTTTTTCTTTTTGTCCACCTAATAGTCTATGAAGCAAAGCAAACATAATAAGCTTCTTTGCTGCTTTTCAGCCTCTTCTTGCTGAATAATTCAAAAAGTGCATTACAGGTTTTATGAGTACAACTGTACACACAAGTAATGTTCCATGATTATTTTTTTTTTGCATGCCTCAAATTTGCATATATTATATTATTATTTTGCATTTCTGACACAGAAGCTGACTGCCTACTCGTTCTTGGCTTTTTATTAGGTCTTTGATGCTTGCTGGAGGAGAAGGCCTCTTTTGTCTCTGATAGCCTTAAGGCAGATCTAGGTTAGCAAGAAAGCCAGAGGTTTCAGGCTTGTTAAATGTCACAGTAATGGCTGTCTTTACGCATTGAAATACCAGCCTTCTTCTTTATAGGAAAATGAATCACATTACCACCAAGGGAAGGAAAGCCTTTGTTGGAGGAGACTGCTAGTCTGCTACTTAAGAAGGGGATTTAATTTTCCCCTCCAGGCTTTTTGGCCAGCCCACTACAGTTGCCCTTGTGGAACTCTGATATCATAGCATGCAAAGGATAGCAAACAAGAAAGAGCAATTAGCCATTAATCATACTCATTTTGCGTTGGATGGACAGACCACTTAAAATACTGTATATATTCAGTAAATGAGCAAGAATAGCCTGTGTGGACAAGGCACAAAAGTGTCGAATGTTATTCTTACATTTTTGGATAAGCATTTCTTGTTTAATTCTTATTCAATGTCACCGAGCTGGTGTTATGCATACTACTTTTTATTAAACCCTTCTCAGAGAACTAAATTGAGGATTTACATTGCCAACAAAGACCACATTTTTAAGTAATCCACACACTTAAGAGAAATTTAAATAAAAATGTAAGAACTGCATTATTAATTCAGCAAACATAAAAACTTGATTGAAATAATTCAATATAATGTTGTTTTATATTTATGGTTTTTAGCCGGTTCCTAAAATAAATATTGGTTGATAAAATCATGTTGTTGTTGTATATGAAATTAAACATTTAACTAGATTAATATATACTTAGACTAGACTTCATATTTTATTACATTAGAAAATAGGGAAGTAAGCCTTTTAACTAAATTAAAATGTATATGCTTATAATTCCATCAAATATTATTTTGGTAGAAAAGAGGTTATAATTTAAAGGGTTTTTTATTTTTTTTTAATAACAGCATTAGCTTGTGTGCTGGGGATGTGTTGGAAAAAAAGATTGTCAAGACTTTTTGCATCAAAGGCCAAAATATTTAATAAAAAAAAAAAAACACTACCTGTAGGCTGTGAAGTGACCTGGTTACTTTTTTGTTTCTAGGTCCTTTAAGGTTCTTGAACTGGTAGATCTCATGCTCCCATTCCAAACTGGTAGCTTTATGTTAAATGACAAATGTAAATTATTCTGCTTGTTCAGTTTTCATATAACTTTGGATGAACTAGATATTGAAGTGAAGTAGTTCCTTTATCTGAAAAGAAAAAGAAGTAAAGTGTTTGTTATTTAATCTAAGAAAATGACTTCATTGGATTGCTGACTCAGGGACTTCCATGCAAACAATGTCTTTTGGGTTTGCTATCTCTGCAGCAGCTGCCATTTGCTTTTAGATTTTATTTATGACCTTTCCTGTGTTTCACCTAGTGGAGGTGAAAGAAATGATTATGAGAACCACAAGCTGTCAGTACTTACATGCCCTACATCCTTATCAATTCGCATGCTTTTGCGTTCCAGAAAATGTCCAGAGACTCTTTGGTTACTGGGAAAAATGTGGTCGTCTTATATTTGCACCTGTATCTGGAGGGATGCCCCAGGTAAATTGTGTATGAGCTTTCCTGGTGAGGAAAGCAAGACATCATGATATTATTATTAATTACTAATGACTTGTTTGTTTGTTTGTTTTTTCTAATCATCATAAGAGGCATGCAGTATCTTTCTTAATTTTGATATAATCAGTCATGGTTTAGGACATCTGATATTCAGAGAATTAGTTCCTAGCTCTGCTGTGGTGCTTTTGGGTGATCTTTGACAAGTCACCTGCATTAACACACTGGTTCCCAATCTCTAAAAAAAAGGTTAGTGACTTCTTAGTAACCGCGTAATAGAAAATGATGTTTTCTAGATATATCGAGAAAAGTAGATTTAAAGAAAATGTAAAGAAAAATGTGTTAGACAAATATTTGTCACAATTTTAATATGCAAATTTGGTTGTATGTAAAACTAGCCAATGTAGAATTGCACAGGTTACCTGTAGTAAATTATACCCCTTCTGCAAAAAAAAAAAAAAAAAAAAAAAAAAAAAAAAAAAAAGTTATCCCTTTAAAGATATGCCTCAGCAAATGGAACTGGGGGAAAAGGTCAGGGTAGGTAGCCTGTTTCGAGAAATCACGAGAAGTCTCTGGTTCCTGTCAGGTAGGTGCAGTTACTAACTCAGGACTAGAAACTATACAGATAAAAGATATTATGGAAAAATACAGCCTGAACAAAAGGCCTCTAAAGACTCTTTCCCCTCAAAAAAATAAATAATGTGACTTCAAACCAAGTAGATAATTTCAAACAGTTAAGCGCACAGGTCTGCCTTTATGTGGAGAGGCTTAATTGAAATTACTTGTCGGTTTTTGCTCAGGTAGTTGATTTTGTTCTCCATCCCAGAAAAAAAGATTAAGATTTGGTATTGGCTTTGAAATAGAAATGCACTTCTAACATGATATCTTAATATGACTTTCTGAGATGGAGTTGAGTTGATTATTTTTAGGCCTTTAAAATTATTGGTGAGTGGAAAGTGCTGGTCTGGATTCATAAATAATTTTTTAAAAAACTCTCCAGCTTACCAAAAATAATGTGCCACTTCAGTTCTTTTAATAGTTTTCAATTCCTAGCTCTTTATCTGTTACAAAGCACTATTTTTTTTTGTGAGCTTTGGACAGTGAAATGGGAAGCAGATTATTTGAGAAAATGTCTCATGCATGAACTGCGTAGTACTAAAAGTGATTGCACTTGTGGAAAAAACAAGGAATTATTTGTTGTATTATCTTCCAAGAATGGAGCTACAAAAGGTGTGATTTCAACTCATAAATACTAAGATTAGGCAATTCTTTTAGAAAAGTGAACTAGTTAGGTTGAGTGTGTATTTCTTACAATAGTATTCATGAGGAAATGATGGTATTGATGTGCTCCAAAATCTATTTAAGTCAACAAAGAGATTTCCAGAGATCTCAAAGTCTCCTGAATCAGGTTCATCGACAATAAAGTACAAGTGAAAAAACAGTCAAGTAACTTGCCCTTGCATAGAATCTAAAAATAATAATAATAAAGGCTAAGCAAAGGGAAAAACAAGCACATTTGTTCATTCTGAATAATGTTGCAGACAGGTAGAAAAATAAGATTAGGTTAAAAAAAAATGAAGAAACTAAAGAAAATAGTGTTTCTTTTATTTCAAGCTTGCTTAGGAAACAGCAGACAGGGAACTGAAATAACAAAACCTAATATTTATGTAAAAGAATATTGTGAAATATTTTTCCATAATAAAAGAGACTCTTGACTGAATATTAGCTGTTTGTATTTTTGGTCTAACAGTCTGACCACGTATCAATTTCACAGTCCTGCATCTTCTTATTGAAGGATAAGGTGTGATGTTTCAAGCAGCATCCAAATGGTCAATATTTATAATAGAAAACAGTAGATAGTTAAAACCAGCTTCTGACCTTGTATGTATGTATATATTAAAAAAAAAAAAAAAGTAATATCTAGAATATGTTCCATATAGAGAGTCAGACATGTTCCTCTAAATATCACACAACCTGTTTCTGGCATGCACTAGTTCCCCAGTTTAGATAACAGTCTTGGGGCACTCTTATGGGATTTTCACTCTTCCTACATTGACTGATTGACACCATGTGGATGTTCATGTGCATTCTCCTACCCGGAGGCAACTGCATACTCAGCTTTGCCTTGTTCAGAAACTAGAAAAGCCCCATCCTTGCTCCATGGTCTTACCAGAGCTTATTGCAGTGGAGGAACCATTGGGAGTTCAATGTTAGGACCAGCACTGGCTCCTCATGTTGAGGAGAAGGGGAAGGGAACAGGGGAAGGTACCATCAGTCGTCTTACAGGCAAAGTGCTTCAGGTAAAAGTTAGAAAATAAATTATTTCTGTGTCAAAAAAGGCAAAATCTTTGAAATGAGAGTAAGGACTGTGAAGGATAAATACTCAGCCAAGCCCTTTCAGCACACTTCCCCTTGTATCTGATCTGTTAAGATATGAGAGGGGCATGCTGAAAAGGGAGCTGTCCTTCAGCAGAATCAAAAGATGTCTTCCAACAGGAACACAGCCCCTTTGTGTGCCTCCATCCCTCCCTTTCCGTTGTCTGTTGCAGTATGCAATTTTTTTTTTTTTTCTTTTCTTGCACAGCTTGATATGTGATTGGTTCTCTCTTTCAACACAAATGACTGTTGGTAGATTTTTCTATTTATATTCGATATCTATGCCTTGGTTCTCAAACAGAGGGAAAACAATATAGTTCTGCCTGTAGGAGGTTGAATTTGTAAATATATATTAGTTTGGAAATACAATGAGAGATAATAAAATATTCAAAAAGGAGTCTGCTCTTGTGGGATATTATTTTGCACAGCCAGGGAGCAGACTAATGACACTATACAGGGGAAAAAAAGGGATGGGGGGGGAAACAAAACAATAAACCAACAAGATATGCACCATAAAATATGGATTGGTGTGGCAATGTGAAAACTAAAATTCCAGTCCTGTGAATTCCAGTCCTGTGTTTTTACAAAGTTTATCAGCTTTAAATAGCTATAGTCAAAAGCAGTCATTATTTGAGACATAAAATTCTCTGTCCCTGGCAGCAAATTATCAGGAACAAGAATCATGCCCGGTTGCAGGTGTGAGTGGTGTGGTGTGGTCCTCCTGAATAAGATTCAGGATGCTTGTTGAATTTTGAGGTTTTGTTTTTGTTGTTGCTTTGTTTAGTTTTTATGGAAGCTGTTTGGTGAAACATACTGTCAAGAGAACGTGTGTGAGCCTGTAGCAAAAAACATTGTTATATTTCTTAATTTCCATTTAGTGCTGTACTACAGAAGCTAAGCTGCATTCTTTATCTGTCTTCAGGTAGGAGGTAGGAGAAAAGTGTCAGAAGTGGAGTTGGTTTTGTTGGTCTCTGGCCAAGTGCCCAGGACACTTCCCACAGTGAACTCAGGGATTCTTTGCTTTTCCTGTTTGCCAGCTGGCTACTGACCTCTCAGGCTGCCACCTGTTAGCTTAGATTCGTACAGTTTTGAACACATGGTAAAGATGGTAAATTGATGTGCATTTGAAAAGTAGGATAATTGAACATTTGAAAAAGAAAGATTAAGGATTTATCTAGGTTGTATTCTAAGTATTTTTCTCAGCTATTTTTTCAGTTAAATTTATCCCAAGTAATTTTTCAGCTTGCATGAAATTTGGTATTGGGTTCCCCCACCAAAATCTTCAGCCTAGTTTGTATTTTGATACTACAGCCAATAAGAAGTGACATTTGCAATACTATTTTGCAGATGTGCATGTCCTTTAGGCACCACTAATCTTAGAATAGTATCATAAACTATCCAAGCTTCAAGGGACCCAGAGGGATCATGAAGTCCAACTCCTAATAGCACTAATTGTTGGAATTGTGCTATTGCAGCTTGTCTGAAACTTCCCATTAGAAAAAAAAAAAATCTTAATTCTTGCTGGCTACTCTCCCAAAATTCAACAGCTTGGTTTGAAATTTCCCTTCAAGGCATCTACTTCTAGCTGTCATCTTCCTCCTTAACTTTCAGCCATAATGGGTGTGCTATTACAAGAACAAGCGTAGAGAGTGAGATGCTTGTGCGTAGTAAAAAAACCATGATCCTGACATTAAAAAATTGACTGACTCCAATATGCAGATTCAGGGTGCAAAACTTGGTGGGGATGGCATCGTTGGTTTTTGCAAGAGTGTGCTGCTTGTTATGTACATGAGCAATCCCTAAGGTCTGTCCTGTGTAGGAGCATTTGTGAAGCTTTATTCATTTTGCAAAGCCAGGCAGAGGCTTGCATCAAATGTTACCTGGATCCACACTGCCTTTGTAATTGCAGTCCTGGGCTGCTGAGGGCCAGGTGCTGTCTGCGTGGGAATGCCAGAATCCAGGCAGCAGGAGGAAGGGAGAATTTTATTGTTATTTTTTTCTTTCTGTGCTGTAAATAATACATCTGTTAGGCACAGGCCAGGGAGGGGGAGAAAGCAGTTCAGTGCAAGAGGAATAGACTGGGATGCAGATGGGAGAGTTAGAAAAGGACAGAAAATTATGTGCATATTCAGAAGCTGTTTGAATTATAGTTGCGCACACAAACCTGCCTGATGTTTAGCTTTTAAGAATGCCTGTTCAAATTCTTAATGCAAGATTTTTTTAATTCTACCTCTATATGTATTTATTTCAGTGTGTGTATGGGTATACACCCAAACATGGGAATATATATAAGCACATGAACATAATAGTATTTGATGTAATAAGCATAAGAGATTGGTGTATACAGTGTTAGAACTAGGTAATACATTTTTATAAACTTTTTTTTGTTTCCCTGATAAATATCTGTAAACGAGCAGCTGCCCTAAACATTACAATCATGAAGCATTCTGTTCTAATCAGTTTTTCAAGGCATATGTAGATTTTGAAACTACATATTGTTACTTTTTAACAATTGTAAATGTTTTATTTGGCTAAAACTTTTTAATTATGAATTATTTTAGTCTCATTATCATAGTCTTCTAAGTCTCACACATCGTAACTTATTTCAAAGCATAAACCAAGCTCTTTTTTTTTTTTTCAGTCCTTTTGAAATTGTTTCCTCTGTTCTTATAGTGACTTGCCTTCCTTTTCCTTCTTCTGAATACATTTCCTCTGTGCTGCTGTATCAAAGAATTCTTTTTCTTTTTGCTGATTGTTTATATATTTGAAGATATTTAAGGAGGAAGTAAGAACTCTGTACTAGTAATTAAAGGCCGATCTGTGGACTTTTGCTTTTGAACAGTTATGGGTAGATGTAAGCTGCTTCCTCATGCCAAATGAGATCAGAATAATATTAGCTTGATTAATGGTTTAAAAACTTGGATTGTCTAGTCCAATGGCTTCTGGATAATCTCTGAGAGTCTAGAAAATATATGCTTTCTTTCAACTATGCTGCAAATATAGTCCTTTACTTAAGACATTAGTTCAAACTGCAGTTAAATCAGTGGTAAATCTTTTGGAGCTGATCAAAAGTGCTCTTTAGAGTGGGGATGGGATTCTTAAATGTGCCAGTGGGCATTACATAGCTAACTACTTCTGACTGAGTGTCATTTAAGATGTCTGAGGATGGAATGACCCAAATCACTGATGACATTCCTAGATCTTGAGTGGAGAACAAATTTCTGAATACAAGAACAATGTATTAAGGGGAACTGAAATGGAAATGAAACAGATGTTGTTCAGGCAATAAAACATTCCACAAGCTCTGTGTTTCTGAAGCTGATCTATAGCTGATATAAATTATTTTAACTTCATTGTAGGTTTTTTTAACTGATTGGAGGTATCATGACCTAGATTAGCGGAGGATCTGAACAAGTCTTTTTCAATTTTGGAAAGCAAACTAGGAAATTATACAATAATTTAGCAACCTTTATTACTACTTCATTATATTTCTACAGCATGATAATAAAACAGAAGTTCTGGTGTAATGTGATAATAAATTCTGATAAATCCTTTTTGTAAAACAATGGCAATTATTCCATCTATGATATAGTTAGAAGTATCTGGAAATACCTATGTCAAAAGATCTGTCTTGCTTGTAAATTAAATTTTGGTGTGCAGTGGACAAAATCTTCCACTAATACAAGCAGATGTACTCCTCTTTACCTCAGCTGAGGATATGAGGAAGTATGTTCTAAAATGCCTCTCTGTCCATATTGGTAATCTTCCTGGCATCTGCAGAGATTTAACGCTATGTCCTCATCAGTTGCTCTCTTTTATACTTACACAAACTTATTATCTTCATCTTGTGCTTATAGAAACAGCTGTGCAAAGTCTTCATATTCAGTAGAATAGCAAGGAGAAAAATTATTAGTAATTCTGTTTGCTTGAAGCATAAATAGAAAGGGAGTCCTGTTTGCATAATATGGGTCTGCAGGGCAAAAGGCAGCAAAAATGACTTCTTGGAATTAAATGAAGTACGTAGAGTTCATTGCAATTTCTGTGGCAGAATAGTATTTTATTTTTTTTAGAACGTTTCATTTTTTCTGCATCTATGCTATTATTTTCAGACCAGAACTCTTTTAGCCAATTGTTTAAAATCACATTTAATTCTACGGAAAACATTTCTGCTATGTTCTTAACAACAACAGCAACAAAAAATTTCTAACACAAATATATTTCTATATAAAAAAAAGATTCCTGTTTTGCTGGGGAAAGCTGCTAGGTATTTCTATGAGTAATTCCATGGATATCAAATTGTCACAAAAACCTGCTGCTACTTCTGTGACAGTCATAGTAGAAAAAGGAAAAATAGGAGGATTTCAAGGGAAAGAACTTTCCCAGGAACTGGATCTGCATATTTAGAGCAGAATTCCTAACAGACTAATATAATTGAGTCTGCAAATATTAATGTAAGGAACATAAGAATTTAAATAGAGAAAAAGTGGGTAGTCTGATTTTAGGATGAAGCTAGAGGCTTACCTCGTCTATAACTACATGAAAAATAACACGCTGCTGCCAAAATAATTGAACTGGTGTTTTTTTGGTGGTGGGAAATACTTCTGGAAAAGGTTGAGTAATCATAGATTAGTTCTGTGAACCACCTGCATAACTGCAAAACTGAAGATAAAGTCAACACTACAACTACTTTGCTGTGGTGTTTGTACTGGATTGACATCCACAAGTCCCTGTGCCCTGATGGGATGCAGGAGTGCTGAGGGAGCTGGAAGACATCATTGCTAGGCTACTTTCGGTCATTTATAAAAGGTCGGGACACTCAGGAGAGGTGCCTGAGGACTGGAAGAAAGTAAATGTCATGCCAGTTTCCAAAAAGAGCTAGAACGAAGACCCAGGGAGCTACAGGCCAGTCAGCCTCACCTCCGTCCCTGGAAAGGTGATGGAGGAGCCAATCCAGAGGCCATGTCTAAGCATCTGGAAGACAAGAGGGTGACCAGAAGTAGTCAGTGAGGATTCACCAAAGGGAAATCACATTTAGCCAACCTGATTGCCTTCTATGGTAGGACAACTGGCTGGAGAGAGGAGAGCAGTGGATGTTGCCTACCTGCACTTAAGCAAGGCTTTTGACACTTCCTCCATGATATCCTCACAGGCAAGCTTGGGAAGTGTGGTCTGGATGAGTGGATGGTGATGTGGATTGAGAGCTAGCTGGTGGCAGGTCTCAGAGGGCTGTAATCAGTGGCACACAGTCTGTATCTCCATTACTCTGCAATAGTGCTGTAATGGAGATAATAATAACAATCTGAATATGAAATCTGCAATGGGTGCAGGCTCCTGATTTTTGCAGAGGCTATCTTGTTTTTACCATCATATGTGAGGCTATTTCTATAAAGTATTTATAGATAGGTATTTATAAAGTACCTTGCACAGTATTCATGGGTTAACTGACCTAATTTTCACTGTTAGCAAATCTATAAATAAATCTTTTTCTCTGGTTTTAAAAGCAGTTCAGATTTCTCCAGGTGATTTCTCCAATCCGTTGCACAGGTGCCAATGCACTGGGTTTTGTGTTTGTGGGTTGGTGTTTGAGAGGCTTCTGCCTTCTTTCTTTCCACCTGTTTCTTTATTTTCTACTCCAAATTTCATTACCTTTTGTTCATATACCAAAGATGAGCAAGGTGAGAGAGAACTACAGCTTGTATGAAATAAATAGAAGAGTTTGACCACCTTCAGTTTGAAAGATGAGAAAATCCCAATTCCGTAGGGCATGAGATTGGACAAAATGGAATCCCTGCTGGGGAACATATGCATTTTTATTCCTTATTGTCAGCTTCCTTTATTCTGTACACAAACGGAGAGAGGACGACAGGATTAAAAGATTAGTTATGTCAGTTCCTTTCTGTTCCACTATTTTACTGCTGTTTTTACTAAATCAAGCTACTGACCAAATGTCTAGTTTCCGCTTCCTGTGAAGGGTGTTTCTTCATGCCCACAATTGATTTTCACACTTCAATCAAAGACTATTCAAATCTTTCAATAGAAAATTCAGGTATGTTTCACGGACTTAAATACAAAATAAAAAATCACATTCTTGTCATGCAACACAGATAACATGTTTATTTTAATTTACATCTCTACATTAGAAAAGCCTTTCTCTCCACAAGGGTTTTGAGAGAACGCTGTCAAAAGTGATCTCTCCCTTCTTTGCATACCTTTGTGTCACAACTCTAGGAGCCACTACTTTTTGTCAACACTTTTCTGTTATGGCATGTTTGGAGATGCCATAATTAATAATAAGCCTATCCTGTAGTGTAATAAAGCAAAGCAAAACTAAGGAAAAGCATAAAACAATTCAAAGGAGTGTTGTATTGGCTCAGTTTGCTTATATTTGGTAATGGAAGCACACAGCATCATGGCTTTTGCAGCACAACCTGCAAATATATTCTGGAATACATCTGGCAATGTCTGTAGGAACGCCTTCATTTTTAATGGAATGGATAACAATAATCCCTGAAGTATTCATTTGTCTTCCTGAACATAGAGTATCTGTTTTACCATTAGCTTTTTGCCATAGTAACACTGATAAAACATAATGTAATAGAAGACCTGATGCATCCCTATGCATGAATGTGGGGGAGGTTGTGGATGCAGATCAGTCTCGGAAATCTTGCTTTTGAAATTATGAGGTTGGTAAAAATGCATCCCATTTCAATTTTAATATTTTAGAAGTTTAGTAACTTGCATCATCTATTGTAAGGCTTTGATCTTGTAAGTACTGGCACTGTGCACAGCAGGAGCATTTGATTTAGGGTAAGTGCATACAGTGACTGCCACAAAACTCAAGTGAAATTAAACAAGCAGCTGAGGGCTCTGTATTATTAGAAATCTTGAGCTTCTTGTATACCTCTCGTTCTCAGCAATATTAGGCAGGAAATGAATATGGAGTGTGAACAGAGAAAGCGCTATATAATGATGTAGGCTCAGCCTTCAGCTGACAAAGGAGATGCCTGCTTATGTGCTTTCTGTTCGCTGTGCACCCATCCCACAGGTCTTTCCTGAATGTTGTAGTACATTTCTTACCTTACCTGCTTTTCTCATCACCTTTTAACTTAACTGGCCATCCCACTGTCTGTTCCTGCATTGTGTAAGAGTGATTTCTACTTAGTAATTTCAGACTGCCTCCTCCCTCCCTTACTGAACAATTATTTGGCTTTCTTGGTTATACCACTTACTGTGACCCAGCATTCACAAAGGCAAAGCAATTAATTCAAAGACCCAAGCACGTACTATACACGAGAAAAGCTGCCATTATTTGTAGTCACTTCATTTGCTGAATCCAGAATTTCAAATCTCTACAAAGCTCCCCTGCAAACAGTATTCACAGACCTTTATGCTTAGCTTATTCTGTCACTTTAAATAGTATTTCTGCATTCAGTGGACAAACTACCTTTTTGTGAATTCAGCAGCAGTATTTTGTCATCCTAAAGAAAATTACTCAAAGGACTACAGTATGATAGTCATTTATCAGCATTGCTACTGTATGGGATTGCAGATTGTCTTATATCTTCCCACCACAGAAGTGTCTGCTTTGCTTTCTCATTATTTTATCCTTTTGCTTATAGGCACGGCAGGAAATTAGGATATTTTACTTATAGCTAGTGATGATTGTTATTTTTATTCACAAAAAGCAAGGACTGGGAAGTTATTAAACTTATTCTCTTGAGTGAAAAAGATAATCATCACTTCATCATTTTTTGTTACTAAGATTCTCTATTTGCTTCATAGAATTACTGCAGTTAAACGAGAATTGTGTTTTGGGGCTTGAATTAGCATGACCATTGAAGAGATTCAGATTAATGGCTGCTGATATAGATATGATATGTTTAGTACTATTTTATTCTCATGGAAATGAGTTATTTTTCTGTACAGTGCCCACATGTAAGATAAACATAATTCCACACTGGCATATGAATAGCTGCTCCTTACTATAATGTTCTAAGGAGAAGTATTTTGTCCTTTTGCAGTGGCATATGGCTGCAGGTTTAGGATGCAAAACTACAGCTGTTGAATAGCTTGTACTAAATGAGCTTTTTCAGCTATTATTTGCAGTATCGTGTATAATCTTGTAGTGTGAATAGAAATACCACTATGCCCTCGTTACCATTAGCTAATACTTTTCATATATTAACATTTAGATAACATAATTACATCAACATCTTTGGTTGTCACTCCATTAACTAACTTGATTCTACTTGTAATTCCGTGCAGTTTGGCTTTCATTCAATCCTGTCTACAAAAGCAAAGGGTTGTTTCAACACCAACCTGATGTAACATGTCATATGAAGTATCTACTGAAATATCACTACCAGCAATATTTAAATCACGAGTAACCTTGTACATCAGTTCTTCCCAATGGGCAGAGTGCATTGTTTGAATTTGAATAAAAGTGAAATAATTCTTTGTGATTTATTTTTGTGTAATTGGTAACTGCCAGATAACAGTACACAACAAAAAGCAACCCCTCGCAACCCTTACTTATTCACAAATCCTTTTTAAGTTATACAGTAACACACAATATAAAGCTCAGATTTGCATTAAAATGCTCTTATTTTGTTATTTCTCTCTTTTTTTTTTTTTTTCAGCTCATTACATTTTTCAGCTTTAAAGCATTGTGTGCAGCTTCTTTTCCTCCTCTGTTTTGTTCAGATGTTTTTGAACTCTCCAGTGTATCACCTGATGTGAGCAAGGTTTTTGTTTTCCTTTGCTTGACATCTTTTTGCCATTTTAAGTCTTTTTTTTTTTTACTCTAACACAACAACAACAACAACAACAACAAAAGAGGAAAAAGTAATGTCATCTTTAAAGGAAATCACTGTTCAAGAGGAAATTGAGAGAAGTGATGTTGTGGCACCTTACTGAAAAGTAGATGCAGATATTAACAAATTTAGGACCCAGTTAACCGAGGTCATTCAAATAAACCATAGGGATTACTCCTGTCATTAAATCCTTATCAACATGGATGAAGGATCAAAATGAATAAGGCATAACGACCACAAATTCGTTATGGTTGAAGTATTCTATGGAATTCTCCCACAACTGATGTTAAAATGAAAAATGAATGACCACAATGACCGCTCTGTATAAAACAAAACAAAAAATGTTTGTTGATGCATCATACAAGTTTAGAGTAGGTATTTTCTTTGGAGTCCCATAAAAATAGAGCAGCATAACGATAACAAAACTGCACCATAGAAATAACAAAAGAAGACAAGGTCCCCCCAGACCACATGATTTTATGAGAAATGGCTTTGCAAGCATAGTGGATAAGTGAGTACTTATTTTTGCTCAGAGGTGATGAAGAAGTACCCTGATTTCTATGCCATCACAAAACTTAGAGACACAAGTTTTTCGCATAGCCCATCACTGTAGTATCTGTTGTTTGGGTAAAGTATTTCAGATTGTTTTGAATTTCTGGCAATGTTTTTGCTTGCGTCACACTTTTGCAAGTTAATAACTTCATTTCTTTTGTGCCAGAAAAAAAAACAATAATTTTTTATATAAAAACAATTGGCCCAGAGACCACGTCTTTCTTTGTCACATGAACTATCAGATAGTCAAAGCATTCTAGTGTTGCAGTGATCCATGTCCATGTTGGAGTGGTATTTACCCTTTCTAAGATAAATAGCATTGGGCAGATGATTCAAGCAAAACTTTCATTTCAGTCAAAACAAGTGATCCTCAAATGGATCCACGGAGTAGCTTAGTGTATTCCAGCTGAGCAGAAAGTTTATAGTGGTGCCATCTCAGGCATATCATGAGGTTGAATTTCTTCAAGAATTGTTACTGGTTTATGTAGCAACTATGCTGTTCTTGTCCTTTTTACTTTCAACATAGAAAATGCAAAAATAAAATTGTTAGAACTTAATTTATGAGAGACTTGCTTATTTCACAAAGTGTTTACAACTGTTGGGAGCCAGAGGTGTTTTTTTATTTTTTTTTTCCTGTGCTTTTGTGATTTTTAAGGATTCTGAATGCCTTCAGTCTGTAACTGCAAGCATTAGTCTAGATGGGGATGTTCCATCAGATTCATTTGCTTACACTATGTCCAGCAACGTATGACAGAAAGCATAGACGCACTGTTTTGCTCAGTTTGCTTCAGGTGCTTTTTAACTGGAACGTTCAGATAGCACTGCAGTTGTTTAAACTGGTTATGAAATGTTCTAGACAGAGATACTCTCTCACGGTATTCTCATCCTACCCTATATGTACAGGAATTTTTACGAATGTATGTTGTGGAATATCACTGCTACCTGAAGAAAATTATGGTGCAGCTAACAGACCCTTAGAATTACCTACTAATGTCCTATAATTCTCTGTTTTTGGGCAGTTGTCAGTGTGTGGAACCTGCTGTGGTGCAGTAGCATGAACAAGGTGGATGCAGGTGGAGTGAAACAGGACAACTGCTTGGCAGCTTTGGCTGTCTGTGCAGAGATGTTCTTCTACACTGTACAAGTGTAGAAGGGACTGCAAGACGGGATTTAACGGTTTGTGGAGCATCTATGGAGCAACACTTGGGGGCGTGACTGCTGGCAGGTTAGTAATGCAGAACTGGGGGACCAACAATGGCATCAGAACAGCAGGATGGAAAAGCCTGCTCTTCCAGGGTTGCTCTTAGGTCTGTAGATGCATCCGCACTATACTAAGAGCATCACTGAAAGGAAAAGATGTTTCTTACTGTTGCAAGACAGAGTTGATCAAACTGGAAGATTAGCCATGGGCCAGTCCTGAAGGTGCAGAATGCCACATTCTCTAGGAACTTCTGTGTTGTCCGGGATAAGGACGAGGGTTTTGTCCTGCTATTGCACCTTGCCACTCTCGTAGAGTCAACTGACCCTCTTGCTCTTTGAAGTCTTTCAATGGATGTTTGGATGTGAGACAAGAGCTTTTTAATTATTCCATAAGTGGTTACAGTATGAGGGCAGAATGTTTATTTAAAAGACTGAAGGGTGCATGGTAGTGTTCTGTGACAAGTCTGAGTGTTTCTTGACAAACAGAGTTCCTCTTGTTCCAGATAGAATTATGTGCTACACATCATCTCTTTCACTTTATGGGAATGTCACGTGGAAAAAGGCATTGCATGGTGGAAAAAAAAAAAAAAAAAAGTTTTCTAGCACAGTATCTTTAATTACAAAATGCTCAAGATTTCACTTTGACGGTGAAATTAAACTCAGACTTACAAGCGTTACACTAACAACAATTTAAATTAATTTGTGCCAGTGAAAACTTCAGTTATCTCTATTTTTCACTATTTGTTTTTTTCTGACCTAGCCTGTGCCATCTGCTTTTTTTCTTTTAAAAAGTGTGTTTGGAAAAGAGATCACAGATATTTTTCATAGCGCATAAATTTCTGTATTTGTTGGTTTTAGTTTGTTATTCTTTATAGACAAACTATGCAAAACTGGTTCCTATAATAGTTTAAAATAAAACTTTTGGTCTTGTGAGGAACATTGAGCACAGCTTTCTTGGAGCTGGTGTGTTATGTTCCTTGCATTATTGATTTATAATACTGCATGGTTTGTAAAAAGCAAAATTATAATTTCATGCAAACAGGACACTAATGCATAACTCTGCCCACTCTGAGGCTGCAGCGGTTTATGTTTCTCTGCAAAGTTCATTCTGTCTTAGTCACAAAATAGTATAAACAGTTCTAGCCTGGGCTGTAAAGTGTGTAGAGTTGAACTGTTGTGCGCTGCAGAGTTTTAAGTTCTGAGCCTTAAATAGTAAAGGAGACTTCAATTCCAAAGGGTTTAACCATATTTTTTGATAGGACTAAAATATAACAGTCACCTGAGGAAGAAGTTTTAGTTAAAAAAATATTTGAGGTAGGCACAAGCCATATTTAAACTTTGGTAGAAAATGAAAATTCTGCACAAGTTCTCAGAAAATTTATCATGCTAAACCACAGGAAATCTGTCTAAACAGTGTCACTGGCTGGACCACTGAAAGTGTTTACCAGAGCTCATGATACCTGCCAGGCTACAAATTCTTCTGACACAAAGGCAAATAGGATAAATTTTTGACACTACTCATTAGGGACTCCAACAGAGGAGGTGAATTAAGCAGGTCTCTAAAACCTGTTTTAATTAAGTTACTTTTTGGTTTACTTTTGGAGCTTGTCAGTTGCGTACAGCTCTTGTGATCAATGCACCTGTCTAAATGAGCAGTCACCACTGAAACCTGATGACTGCTGGAAGGGGGGGGAGGGGGGAGGGGATCTTTGTGCATTTAGTATAACTTTCCTTCTTCCAATTAATATCATCTTTCCCTTGTCTAAGTCATGTGACTTGCTAGTGTCAGAAAAATCTATAAGAAATACTGTCTATTGGGAGAGGACGTTGCAGCCACTCATAAATGGAGGGCTAATTATATTTTAAATAAGTTCTTTGCTTTTAATTTTTCCAAGGCTGTTTTGAAGAATGGACAAAGAGTATTTTACACTGGACAAACAACTGCCTGCTTCAGGAAGCTGAGAAACCAGGAGCCAAATATAAGAATGAGTAACAGCATTTATACATAATTGTGATTCAAGGGATAGAGTCACAGAACAACTTCAAAGATTCCTGCTAGTCGACAGGACATTTGGAACAGACTGAGATGAGAAAAAAGCATTCCCTTTGCATTACAAAACTCTGCCTTTCTCTTTCAAACTGCTAATTAGGAAAAATAGGTAGAACCTACAGATAAAAGCAGCATATACGTCAGTCTTAAAAATAAAATCATCATTATGGAATTCTTGGTACTAAGCATCTAGATGTTGTTCCCCCATGATCTTGTTTCTGTATCCAAGAACTAGAATTTAGAAGTATAAAAGGCTAACTTCCCTAAGTCATAGTGCACAGGAGATCTTTTGCAATTTGAATTGCTTTCTATTTGAAAGATTGATTTCCCCAAGCATTCTTGTAGCGTATTTGTATCTTAATGCTCACATATGTAAATGTATTTCACAGTCAAATTGCTTTCAATTTGCAGTATCATAATTTGCTTGATAATTACAAGTGTTCTTTGAGGATACCTGTTAACGCTTACAGATGCATCAACTCTTGCAAAATTGAAACAAAGAGAAAGACATCTGTTTGGTTATATGCAACGACTTCTCCAGTCCTAAAACAAAGCTTGAACAAAAACTAAACAACAATAATGCTTACTTTGATTTATCTTTTTTCCCTATTTGATTTGTTGTAGTACAGTACAGACAAGATAAATGTTTGGGAAACATGTCTGCTGAGTTACGAATTTGATTCTGTGTGTGTGTGTTTCTGTAAAAAGCTGCTTAATAGGGTAGTGTTTGATGTGGCTCTCCAGCAGCAAGAATCTCTGACCCTTGACTAGTTCTAGCCCAACGGAGCAAAGCATAGGGAAAATCATGGAAAATCCCTCATGATCAAATTGAAGTAGAAAAGTAAATGGAGGTGGAGTGTTTGTGGTTCTGTTGGTTTTGTTGTTTGTTTTTTAAATAAAGGCCTGTTGCCTTAGCAAATGAGATCTGATGGAAAAGTAGAAGTGAGGGAATTTTTCACTTCTGTCAAGTAACATTGATGAAATTCTTATGATTCTTAAGGCTGACAAGGAATTTGGGGACAAATGCATTAAAGGATATAGCATCATTTGATGCTTCTTTTTATTGTAGTTGCAGAAAAAATGAGACCCAGATGCACTCTGAGTGTGCAATCCAGAGCCTGCAGGTTCTAATGCAGCATGTTGCTGCAGGGCCAGATTGCAGGACTGCCCTCAAAGATGTGTGGAGGCGGTCTGGAAATGTAAGGGCCAAATGAAGCAAGTGAAAAGAGACTGCTTTGCTCCTGGCAGGTTCTGGAGTGCAGTCAACAAAGTTGGTACAGTGTGGGAAGATTTCGTGCAGTAGGGAAAGCAGTAAACCACTTTTTATTATTTTTATTTTTATTCTCAATTGATACTCCAGGGCGGGGGGTTACACCTGAACAGCAATAACTCTGTTGGAAAACTTGTTATTCATCTGGTGGATTGCTAAGCATTTTAATTGCACTGATTGTGCTGCATTTGGTTGCCTCTTTGCAGGACTTCTCCCCTGTCCACTCAGCATATTGTGCATCAGTCAGTCACTTTTATTTATATCATAATAATATAGGACTATTTACTTCAGCAGAAGTTGTTTTTGCATCAGTGTGGTGAGTGAATGCCATAATGTGGTGTATTATAAAATGCTTCATTGTAATTTTATTGCATTGCATGAAATCTCCAGAAAAAGAAAGCTACTTAAAAATTGCCATCGTAAAATGTATTGGTCTCATCAAAACTACCATCCAAAGCAGATTTTTATGGAGATGATCTCTTAGTTCTCTGCTTAGCAAAGTCTCAGGTGAGCTACCAGTATATGAAACTAGATGCTTAGAAGGTGTTTTGCTCCAGATTTTGTGTTTTACAGGCAGATGAATGGAAGACTATATCAAAGAGCTTCCTTTTTTTAAATATATTATTTTGGTTCCGTTTTCAGGTGGAATATGAGTGCAACCAAAGCAAATGCTGTCAGCCTTACATTCATCTCAGGAACCTTTCCTCCTTTCCCTTGAGAGAAAGTGAGCTAAGGAAAACGAAACTATAGGGTTGCATCTGAAATTCCCTAATTATATCAAGTGATATTTCTGGGGGGAATTAAAAGCATGAGGGTAAAACAAGGCTGATTTTCTGTTCTCTTTATGTTTCTTGTATACGACTGTGCCTGTTTTTAAGGTCTCTGCAAGACAATATGAACACATCATTTTGTAGGGAAGAATCACTCAGTTTTTAAGCTACAGCAACACTTTTAAAGATTTTCTTTTTCAAAGTTTGAATTGTATTATAATACTTGACATAGAATATTTTTCTTTAGTGATTATTTTTTAATCAGACAGCATTTGGATACCTGCACTGTGATCTCTTACCATCCTAAGCTTAGGTGGAGACTTAGCTAATTGCTGGCCTCAAGCCTGCTCGGCTTTCTGCATGGACACTGCTGTTTCTGATTTTACTGATAGGAAATTGTATTAACATAGTTTTGCAAGTCTAGCACTCACAGTAGTAATAAATGAACTTACAAATGCATCTGTGCTTATTAATACTGAGACAGACCCCTCAAAACACTGCCCAAACTCAGATTACACGCTACCAAGCAAATAATGAGGTTATAATTGAATAGCTGTAGAAAGTGCAGCTGCTAATTGGAGAGATTTTGTAGGTGATTGTCACGTGGAAGTCACATATGCTTTTGAGATACTTCAGAAAAAGAAAATGTGTTTAGATGGTGCTCTCCATTAGTCGTTTCTCTTTCTTTTAAATCGTATTTTCTGGGAGATGCATTGCTAAATATTCTGCCATGCGTTTTTGATCTAAAATTCTTACCAACATACATGTAAATTTAGAATGCTAATAAACTATTTTTCCAAAGCAGTCTGCTTAAAGAAAGTTGCTATTCCTATGAAAGGATGTCTTGCAGCACGATCTCATACAGCCGCTGCTTCTGTGATGTGGTTCCTTTGAGGCAGTGCTACTTGATCTACCATAAAAATTACGATAGCACAAACTGCAGTTTAAGAGGAAGTGGAGCTGAAAATGTACCTGTTACTGTGGTATATCATTTAGTGGAGAAATTAAGTATAATGGGGACGAATTGGCCCATCTGTACTATGCCAGACATCTGGCAGGATTTTCACTGCAATGACAGTCCAGCACGTGGGTGGGTCTTTTCACTAGGAGGCAGGTTTTGGTCAAGAACCCTGCAACGTACCAATCCTATTCTTGCTTGCCTGGCCTTTCTTTGCTCTCTGCTCGTCTGTTTTCAGACCATGCATCTTCATATAAGGCAGTATCAAAATAAAAGCTACAAAACCATCATTACAAGTAACTGGAAAACTATCATGCAGCTACTGTGCTGACAGCTAGCATGAGGCTAGTAAATAGAAGGTAACAAACTGGGGTTCTTAAAGAGCAGCTCTGATGTTAGTTCACTTGACTTTGCAACTGCATTCATTTACATATTTCCAAACATTTCTGAGACATTATTTATTTTAATTATTCAATCTAATTTCTGTAGTATTCACAAGTTTATTTTAATGTTGTGGTAAGAGAGAAGGATGCATGATGGCCATGTAATAAGCCTACAGCAGATCAAGAATATAAGTTACAAGATAAGAACATAAATTAGAATTTTTGATTGCTTTTCTAACATTAGGCACCCACAATATTTTAAGATTTATATATATATATATATAAGTAACATTTCTCTAGATTTTAGTGTCTATTGGGCTTCACATCATCTAAGGGAGAGTTGGTGATCAGAATTTAGGTCATATGTGTTCATGTATTGTATATCCAAAATCCTCTGGGTTTTTGTTCATTTGCTTGCTTTTATTTTTGATCTGGCCTTGTGACATTAGTCCTAAAAACTCTGCTTATCTTAAATTCTTAAATAGTTCTTCCTGGAAAGATATGGCAGAATTGGATTGATGGTTAGCTTTATTTTACAGCTGAGTAAATACAAACCTCTGCAGTTGATTGGATTCTCTTCTCTGTGAGGTTCTCCCAATGAAGCTTGAAGAGGAGGGTGTAAATGGAATGGCATTAATCATGTTTCTTTGAGTGTCAAAGGGCTGGAGGATCTAAATCACAGCTTAAGGCTTACAAGCCCCATTTTTTTCCATGATAACCACATCCCCATGTTTTTTTATTTATTATGAAACTGAGACTTTGTTGTGGAGAAGTGGTAAATTTTTATGCAAGGAGGATGAGGAAGTTACTGATTGAGGCTGTTTCTGGTTTGCAGTGTGCCCCGTTAATGTCCCCCTTCAGAGTGCCGGTTGCTCAATCAGAAAGGCCCATCAGTCCAAGCCATTTTGTACAGGAATTACATTGATAATTTATTGTATTGTATGTGCGTACGTGTATATACAAATTCTCTTTCATGAATGTCCTATAATAAAGAACTCATTTTAGATGAGTTGTTGCCAGCCTAGGGTCTGGCCTTTATCCTCATTCTGTAACATTAGCCTGAAGGTTTAATTCAAGTTGTATTTAGTGGAATACTTTTGTAGTCCTTCATTTACATGTATGCCAACAAGCTTAAATGCACTGCAACCTTGGAAGACTTTCAAAGGAAGTAATAATTCCTCTGAAATAGGTCTTTTGAAAGCTTTATCTTGTTCTTTCCCTTTTTGTTAATCTTGGAGCCCCTTAGCATGTCAAAGCAATTTTCCTAATGTCACATCTTCTAGACATTAGCATGAAAGAGCTTTAAAAGATGATTTGAGAAAGAATAAATGTTGAATGAGCATTTATTATAGAGCCGTTTATGCTACATTTGCATTTTGACTATATTTTTGACGTGAAATGTTTGAAAAGCAGGCTAATTTGAAAGTCAATAGTCTCTAAACAATGTATACTACAAGTCTGTTTACACTGAACTGTTTCCTTTGTGCATTAATTTACAAAAATAAGATTTCATTAGGCTTAAGCTATTTGTTTATAGGGATGAGATTAAACTAGTCTCATTAGTCTTAACATTGAAATGGTATTCCCTTTAGAAATTTGGTAGTGATCAAATGTTCCTCTTTAAGTTACACTCGAGAATAGGGACAAACTCATTGGTCAGTTGATATTGATCTGTTTTGAGGTCTGATTCCTTCCTATTCAACTATTATGGAAAATAATTACTGAAGAATACCCATGAAATAAAAAGAATAAAACTTATTTACAGTACTACAAAGAAATTTAAAGTTTTTGTTGTTGTTTGACTTTTGAGATCATGGCAAACTAAAATTGTCTGTGGAAAATTGTAGTTTACAAACTGAAGTTGTGCATAATTTGAATTATTTCGTTTATCTTTGTGCACAGAGACTGGCCAGATAGCAGCTGGGACATTTATAGTTGTACGTTACCAGCATAGCACATCATGTATCGTCCAGGTGTAGGTACGTTGTCCAAGATATTCTGTGGAAAATGCCCCCAAAGAATTGTGGTTTTCAGGTATAACAATATTCAATATATGTTATTTAATAAGCTCATATTGTGAGATTTCTGAAAATAAGTTTTTTGGTAATTAGCAATCTGCCTGAATTTAAGGAAAGTAAGAGGAAAATATCTTCCATTTTTACATCATAGCCCTTCAAGTCTGTAATATGATAGGAACTCAGAGAGCTGTTGACCTACTATTACTATTTTATTATTTTATTTTATTTTTTTTTCCCTAGGGCTTAATAGAGTGAAATTCCTAGCGACTAATTCACCTGGATATGCATGATACAAAGAGTAGTCTTTTTTAGTATTTTTTTTAAGTATATTCAAGCTGTTCTCTGAATGTAGCCTGTGTAGTATCCATAAAAATGCACAGTGTGTGCGATAAAGCAGGAAGGTATTGCTGGCATTCCTTTGGGATGACCTGCACACCTCTTTATAGCTTTGTCATTTTTGAATAGCAAGATCCATTCAAATTTCTTCCACCACATCACTGTCTGAAGTGGTCCCTGAAGGCCACCCTGCACCTTTGCAGCCTGTCCTGAGCATGGGGCAGCAAAGAGCAATTTTGGGCAGATACAGATGAGAGAGTCAGAGTAACTCCTAAGGGAAAATGTCACTGCTGGTGTTGCAGCTGGAAATGGAGCCAGGCAGGAACACATGGGCTGCGGTGCTGCAGCTGCCCCACTGCTGCTGGAGCTAAGGTTTAGGAATCCCCTTCACTGTTTGCAAGTAAGCAGCTGCCCCTCAGCTCCCTCCACAGTACCTCACATAGTCAGCAAAACTTTTGTTCTGCTTTCCATCTCCAGCAGTAATTTTCAGTCCTTTTTGCTGCAGTTTGGGGGGGTCTCTGGCCCTGAGTCCTGAAGTGAATGAGGAAATGGAGCTGCTTATTAGATACCAGCAAATTCCTTCTGTTACTTCAGAGACTTATTGCTTAGTGATATGGTTTAGAGGAGGACTTGTTAGTGTTAGGTCAGAGGTTGAACTAGGTGATCTTGGAGGTTTCTTCCAGCCTAGATGATTCTGTGATTCTGTGATACTGGGGGTTAATTAGGTCAGCGGAGACAAAGTGATCGTGGTGGTGGTGGTGAGAAGAGCAGGTCAGAGCGGTCCTCTCAGCGACAAGCCATCAGCGCAGGGGCTGGAAAGGAACCTTGTCTCTTCTCCTGGGGCTACAGGAGGGACTTCTGTGCCAAACGCTGCCACCTGGCCACCAGCCAGACCTTGTGGACATATTTGTATATTAGCTTTTATTTTCCAGAAACAGCCTCTAATTTTTGCAGGCATAGTTTTCTGACAGCAAATAAAAGTCATTGCAGTTATTGTTGTTTTTCAGACTTGTAAATAGAGAAGAGCCTGGCACTGATGCACTGATTGTGCATACATCTAATTACCAGTGACTGAACAAATGTAGATGTAATTGAGTTTCCTTTTTGTAAAACTAAAGATTAAATATTGATCAGCTGAAGTTTTCTGATTTGCTGGCAAAGGTCTTGTTAATGTAAAACATAGGTTTAGTCACCGATAGGATGGGTTTCATCCTGGCTAGGCCTTTGGCCTATCTGTGTGAGGTAGGATCTGAAATCTGTGTGGCAGATAATACAAACACCAATGATCTGCCATTGCTACTATGTTCCTCTATGATGACTTCTTGTCCACACAGAATATTTGGGAAGATTTTGTTGGAATATAGCAGGGTTTATTATGACAGTATTATTATTACTTCCTGGCCAGCATTTGTGTTGTAATTTCTGAAATGTTCCTGTCACTGAGTTGTCAGTAGAGGGAAGACTTGGAGTCTTCCCTCTTGGTGCAATAACAAAAAGAAGGTGTAGCATGGAGAAGAAGGGGAGCAGGCTTTTAACAATCACATAAATCCCATAAGAAATAGTCTTTAAGTTACCCACCTTTTCCTCATCTTCGCTATAGCTTCAGCTGTTGTTGCCATCCAGAGAAAAATTGCAATTTTCCCAGCCTAGAAACCTTAAAATACTGCTAATAACCCATCATTCTGATGTCAAGAAAGCCATAATCATTCTAAGTATGGCTAATGTGCAATTACACAGAAGCTGCCCTCCTTAAACAATCCTTTTTAAGTTTTCACAACATACAGAGGGCAAATCTTGTGGCGCCAAGTTGTAGAGATCAAAGGGCCCTGGTAGTAGCAAGGCTTCTAAAATGCCAATAATATCAGAAAAAGGGGAATCCACAAAAATGAGCAACTTCTCCTTGGGTGTTCTTGGAAGGTATATTTTTCATTCCTCTTGAGATATCTGGGTTACTTTTTTTCAAAAGCTGTTGAAATATATGTTCTCAGAGCAGCATCTCAGTGTAGAAGGTTCAGGATACAGCTAAAATAGGCCTAATATAGGTGTGTTATATATATATATATATATTTAGGTATAGTAAAGAAGTCTGGACTACTTGATTGTTTGTAAGGATTTATGTGAATATGTATGTGTGTGTTATGATTATATATATGTTTATATGCTCATATATACATATACAGTTGCGAGCATTGTTGAGTACCTGATAACAATTATGCTAATACTTGAGGGGATGATCTAATTGAGAGGGGATTGCAGGGAAGGGTTTAATTTTGAAACCTAACAACTTACTTTGACCCCCCCAGGCTCTTCAGATGGTATTTGCTGTAAGGGAGTACATAAAGAACAAGTGAAAGATTTACAGTCTCTTACTGCCATTCTCAGACATGCACACATATATACAGGGAAAGAAAAAGAAACTATTTGTGAACTTTCTGAATAAGGTAAGAGTGTTCTCATAAAAGTAGGATTTTTAAAAGGGAATTGTTGAAAATGGCCTAAGAATAAAGCTTTTGAACAGTATCCTTTTTTTCCTTGGTATGAATAAAAGCTTTAAAAGCTCTAGCCTTTAACCTTTTCAGGTCTTTCCATTCATTTTTTGAACAGATTTACATGAGAGATGTTCTTTTCTGTTTGAGTTGTTTGATATAGGTGACGATCATGTAAGTGCAAGGGCCTATCTTTCTCAGGATCTTAGACCTCAGCACTGAGCTAAAAGCTTGCTCTCAGCAGTGGATAGCAGATGAAAATACCTCTGTCCTCCTTCAAATGTTATTTCCCTGGAAGTTTTAGCATTTCAGGTCTAACTCTTTACTACTTGGGTGCCTTCCAGCCCTAGCCTTCAGATGAAACTGTAGAGGTTGTGTAGTACCCTGAGCAATCCTAAGAGGACATCTACTTGTATGAAGTAGTTGCCTGGGGACTGGACTTCATCACTCGTGGAATCTGTAGTAGTCTGTATCCCTTCTCTCTTTCTGTATATGCAAGTGGGTTTTGCCTGTGCATTTAGAGATGAGAGTAGAAACTTATTATGCTATTCCTGAAATAGCAAATTTCTAGGGAAAGTCAAATCCTGCAGTGAACGGTCCTATTGTCTGAGTAAATTCTTGCCCTGTGCATGACTTTTGGAAAGTCTCTCAATACTAACATATAGCAATTCAAGAAGGAGAATGTTTGTAGTTGGAATTTAACATAGTCCTGATAACTTCCACTTGTTAAAAACATTGTGGCTTCTTCTTTGTGAACAAAAACACTAAGCAAAATGCTGGCCTTCCTGAAGTCAATTAAAAAAAAAAAAAATCCATTCCATTTACTAGGTCTAGAATTTTACTTATTGGCCCTAATGGATTTTTTTTTTTTTTCTAAATCCCAGCTAAGCTAGTTTATCTGCTGGGTATGTGCTTATCTTGCAGCTTGACCATTCCTTTCTTTGTTGTCACTCAAGGTTTGCTTTTTAAAATGTATTACATATTATTTCCCCATCTGCAGGAGGAATTATTGAACTATTAGGCAATTTCACCATGTTTCACAATGTTGCATAACCTTTCCCCCACAAACTCTCACTTATTTTATCAATGGTTATCAAAAATTTTATTTGTGCTACAATCTGAGGTAGTAGTACCAGTGGTTGCTCATCCCGATAACAGCTACTACTGTATTTTGTCAAGCTTGCTCTGAATTCCCTGATGGGTTCAAAAACTATTTGTTCTTATCAACCTGTCTATGATAGTTGAGGTGAAAAAAGTCTTTCCATCTTCAGCTAGTCAATTACAAACCTTTTCTAAACTTGCATCTCTATAATTGTAAAGACAGAGTTGCTTGAAATCACACAGGACTTCACTTTCAGAAAGACAGGATCAGATTGTACTGGCCTCCACCTCTGCCTACTGCTCATCCTCTCTCTTGAGCAAAACCTAGCCATACATACAAGCTTGAAGCTCAGTGTTTAACAGAATCTTGGGTTGTGTTTTCATACATGCACACGTGTTTACATATGAGCCACAGTATCCTATTTTATAAGATAATGTCTGCAGTTGCTTCTTAAATGATCACTTTTTAATTTTCTATTTTGAATGAGCCTTAGTGTTACAGGTTAATTTAATCCAGCCCATCTACCTAACAGCTTTATTCTTTGGTAATACACTGACTTGATCTTTCTTGATCTCTTGATCTTCTTCTCATGTTTTTCTTCACGTCCTCCCGCTTTCCCAATTTTAAATTTAGATGTTTAGTCATTAATTCAAAAAGATACCTTGCAATATATATATTTGCAATAGTCAGATGTATGCTGCCTCCTATAAATAGTTTTATTTCATGATACCTGGTGGAGATTTGTTGTTGTTGTTTTACTTCTGATATATTTATGTAAAATTTGATACATAAAACACAAATAATCGGCAATAAATGATGACATTTTAACTTCTTTCTCATAGGCATAGTAAATAGCTCCTGCTCTTCTGAGATGGATACTTCAGTGTTATGAATACATACTTGAAAAAAAGTAATGATAATCACGGTCAGGTGAAAATATTAATTGTACATTTTATATGTTGTGATTTTTAAATTGTCACTCTTACAGTTTCCTTGCTGAAAATAAGTTCATCTTTAGATATTGAAACAGTTCTGTGTAGGACAGGTTTTGTCATATTACAATGCCTCCTTCTTCTTAAACCTAGAAGACTTGAACCGGTGCGAATAGACTGAAAGCTTACCAGGCAATCATTATACAAGGGATCACAGGGTTTTGGAGAATTACCATTGAACAAGTATTTAACAGTTACCACTGTTAGTTAGTTCTTCACTGCAGATTTGTGCTTTTGGAAGGTGAGGGAGTAAGTATAATGTAGTATAAGCTGACTGCCTGATGACTGCGTTTTAGGTCAGAGTGCAGTTAAAGTCACTGAGGGTTGCTTTGTCCGCTCCTCTGAGAATACATATAAAAAATGAAAAGGAAGAAGGAAAAAGAGAGGTGCCCCAGAGGTTTTGAGCAGATGTACCTTTTGACATACTGGTTAGGAGTTCATGGAAAAGGCAGAAGTCAGTCTTCAGGATCAGTGAACCTCCTCAAAAGTTAAACAGCTTACTGATTTCTCAGGCTCATTTCTCATTGCTGCTGGCTCCCTTAAGGACTGTTGATCTACTTCTGTTGTTCCTTTTTCTATGTTCTTGAGTCATGTGAAGCTATTCAGATAGAAAGTAATATCTGAAGTTGAGTTGTTGATTAGCAATTGAACAGAATTTATAACTTGACCAGGTGTTAATTTGTTAAAATGTTCATACATAATGTAGGTTTAGAGGGACCTCAAATGGGATGTGCTACAGAAAATTATATTTCAATAATTCTCCCTGTTGACGGCGTCTCTTACTGACCTCTCATCTTTTGTCTTTCCTCTGGGCCATGGTTACTTTGAAACTTTTGTGGGTATAACCAAAACTTACCTTTTTATGGCAGTGTGTCTGCTTCCATGGAGAGAATATATACAGTGCTCAGGTATATCCAGTGCCTGTGGCTCCTGTATAGTTTGATAAGTAGGTATCGAGACCAATATATACCTATTCAGCCCTGTCCATTGCTGTGGAATATAAGGATGTAGTGGTCTTGCTATTTTTGCAAATTACACCAGAACGGCATGAAGTTTCAAAAAAGTGTAACGTGGTCTGTCTGTGAAATAGGGCTCCAGGGATGCTGTTTTGTTGACCACGTGACATTGGCAGTTGGAGCACAGAGGTGGGATACAGACAGGTTTCAGTGGAACATAGCTAGGTCACCCAGCTTAGTATCTGTCTTGTTTCTCTTTGGGTGCCTTTCAGTATTTAGTGATTGAGTAAAACTGACTTCAGTTAAGAGGTCAGCTTGAATACACACCAGTATAATAGAGTGGTGTTTTTTAAGGTGTTCACATCACAAGTTTCATATGCATGTAAAGGTAAAAAGTGTTTTCATATAGGGCACTGGAACAAACCCAGGAAGAGTTCCCAGGCTGCTCAGGTCAAAGGTCCCCCCTGTTCCCTGCCACCCAAGATGAGCATTGTTTGGGTCCTGGAGGAGGAGAAGTCTGCAAGTACCAGTGGCTGGGACCGTCTGCCCAATTAATAATTGTGGAAAAATGCAAATATAAAAAGAGGAACTGGTAGTGATCCTACTATTAAAGCATTAAATATTTTGTAGCATAAGAGCACTAAGTCAGACTTCACTAAAGCATTTGAAATTAGGACCTCTTTAAAAAAAATACATCAGTTGGAGGGGGAAAAAAAGCTTCAAAGCTGCTTTTTCTTCCTCTTGGAAACCTGCTGGTGTTAGGATAAAATGAATAGAGAAAAGAGAAAGGTTTGCCTTCTAATAAAGCATCTGTTGCCCACTTTGAACATTTCTTACTTCTTTGTGAGTGTGTCTCTTCAGTTATGGCGACTACTGACAATGAAGAACAGAGGTATAAAAAAAGACAATACCTGTTATATAGCCAATATTTCTGATTTCATGTCACTTTGAACAGAATCTTCATTTGACCACATGCTGTGTCCAAAAGGAATTTCTTTGTTGGCTGATCCAAAGATGCTGTAAGATGCTCAAAAAAGTAAACTGCAGGAATCTGTTCAATAGGAGAGATAAAAACAAATCCTACAATTCATTCAGTGCACTGCTATCACTTTTAACTTCAGCCTATTTTGGCATGCTGCATAAAAAAATGAATTCAAATGCCTTGTGGTTTTTTCCCTCTTTTCTTTTAAGGCTGTTAATTCTGATCATGGACTTAGATTTCCTTCATCTTGGAAATAAAAGTTAATAAAATAAACAGCTACACATAGATAGGAAATGTGAGGAGAATAAGAGTTGTATGTACGTTGCTGGATTGCTTAGAAACCTGTGGCCAGTTGTTATTGCCACTGAGCTCTAAGCTGCTGTAACCAAGCTTTGTGAGGGCTACTTTCCACAAAAGATTTGCAGCCTTTCACAGCAGGAGGTTCTCAGATTTGGCCGAGGTACTTACCTGAGTGATTCAGCAAAATTTTGGCCAGACCTCAGACACTTTATTTTTCTGCCTTCTGTGAATGCATATGTTTTAAGGCCAAAATGGGAGGAGATGGCATTGTAAGTGCCATCATCTCCGACTGGTCAGCTCTTGCCCTACTTGCAATGGTTAAAGTCAGCTCATGACCGACCATCGATGCATTAAACAAAGGCAAAGTAATGAAATTTAATTTTAAAGTTTGGCCTAATTCAGCTGAGTTTAATGGAAAATAAGTCTTTCATTTTAAGTGGATATGTGAAAATATTAAGTTCTACATAAACAAACATTTGGATCTTTGAATTACTATAGGTAAGGTTGCAGGGATGACTTCCTCAAATTCTTTTCTAGTTTAGCCTCATCTCTATCTTAGAATTTGAAGAAAAAGAACTTGTAGGGCTGTGAGTTGTTTTGTTGTTGTTTGTTTGTTTGTTTTGTGCTTAAACATATGTATGCTTTTTCTGGTGAATTGCATTTCTCACCAATGGAAGAAGTGTACCCGTGGGTCTGTGCATGACTCGGTTAAGGCTTGGAACCACTGTGCTCAACAAGGATGATTTGAATTTCTCAGGTTTACTTAATGGCGCAGATTTCCTGTATGCCTGAATTGTAAAGATGCTCTGAGATGGCCACCCAGGGCAATAGTGAGAGTCCTTAGCACATGGATGTCATTACTACAGTTGAGTTTTGTTATGGCTGCAGTCCAGTGCAGTCTGGTACTATTATTCATGTGAACTGTTATACTAGACCTTTTAAATATTGAGGCTGGTCTTTTAATATATCATATTCATACAATTCATCATATTCATACAATTCATATTCATCATACAATGGGTGAGCAATTGGCTAACGGGCAGGGCCCAAAGGGTTATGGTAAATGGGGCTGCGTCAGGCTGGCGGGCGGTCACTAGTGGGGTCCCTCAAGGCTCCATTTTAGGGCCGGTACTTTTCAATATTTTTATAAACGATCTGGATGTAGGAATAGAAGGTATTTTGAGCAAGTTTGCTGATGACACCAAACTTGGAGGAGTCGTGGACTCGAATGAGGGTGGAAAGGCCTTGCAGAGAGATCTGGATAGGTTGGAGAGCTGGGCGATCACCAACCGTATGAAGTTCAATAAGAGCAAGTGCTGGGTCCTGCACCTGGGACGGGGAAACCCTGGCTGCACGTACAGACTGGGCAATGAGACGCTGGAGAGCAGCCCCGCAGAGAGGGATCTGGGGGTCGTGGTAGACAGCAAGTTGAATATGAGCCAGCAGTGTGCCCTGGCAGCCAGGAGGGCCAACTGTGTCCTGGTGTGCATCAAGCACAGCATCGCTAGTAGGGATTGTCCCGCTCTACTCTGCGCTGGTGCGGCCTCACCTCGAGTACTGTGTGCAGTTCTGGGCACCACAGTGTAAAAAGGACATGAAACTGTTGGAGAGTGTCCAGAGGAGGGCTACGAAGATGGTGATAGGCCTGGAGGGGAAGACGTACGAAGAACGGCTGAGGTCACTGGGCCTGTTCAGCCTGGAGAAGAGGAGGCTGAGAGGAGACCTCATCACAGTCTACAACTTCCTCATAAGGGGGTGTCGAGAGACAGGAGACCTTTTCTCCATTAACACCAGTGACAGGACCCGCGGGAACGGGGTTAAGCTGAGGCAGGGGAAATTTAGGCTTGACATCAGGAGGGGGTTCTTCACAGAGAGGGTGGTTGCACACTGGAACAGGCTCCCCAGGGAAGTGGTCACTGCACCGAGCCTGTCTGAATTTAAGAAGAGATTGGACTGTGCACTTAGTCACATGGTCTGAACTTTTGGGTAGACCTGTGCGGTGTCAAGAGTTGGACTTGATGATCCTTAAGGGTCCCTTCCAACTCAGGATATTCTATGATTCTATGATTCTATGATATAAAATGTCTTCAACACAAGTCTTGCATAGTTTTGGGAAGAATTAAGGCAGGTTGTGTAAAAATGCAACTAACAGACACTTTATGGTATTTGTATGAAGCCCTGTGGTGCTACAGAAAACAAGATAGGCATGTATTGTGCAAATGTTACAGACAGTTGGTGTTATGTAGACAGAAACTAAGGCTGATTTCAACAGCAGTGTGGCTTATACCACGGTACAATACAAAAATTGCCATACAAAATCAGACATGCTATAAATCAAATTTAGTGTCAGAGACAGCTCAGAATTTTGCAAGGAATAGTCTTGTGACATGATCCTACTATTTGAACTTAACAGGAAAGCTCATTGATGTTAAAGGAGCAGGGCTGAGTCCTCACAGAATAACCCACAGAGAAATGTATATTTGTAACCCTTTCTTTATCCATGGCTGGTTTATAAACAGACTGAGAACTTGGATACCTTTTAAAAATAATCTACTTATTTTATAATGGATGGTATTGTAAATATCTGATTCCTTTTTCAATCTCATCATGTCTCAGACTGAAATATGTCAATTTGCAGTGAGTTCCATGGGTTTAATAACTCTTAGTTAAATGTTTCCTTCGATTTTATGTTTATGCTTTTCCTTTTCACATCACTTCACTTTTGTACACATTCTAAAAGGAGCAAGCAAGAACACTCAATCTATTATCAGTATTCTTCATTACAGCCAAGTAGCTGTTCAGGTCACCTCCCATTTCCTCCCTAAAACAGGAGGATTTCCCAGAGTCCTAAGTAAGTTTACCTGAGAAAATACTCGTGTCAGTTTGGAAAAAAAGAAAAAAATATTAAAAAAAAAAAAAAAAGGAGAGAGAAAAAGAATATAATGGCCTAAAAATAGTGTTCCTAGAAAATTCTCTATTCACTTAAATCCATTCTATTTCTCACTGAAAAGCTAAAATATTAACTATGAAAGCCCTGGAGTCACGAAGGAGAGATGTATACATTTCAGATAGGTCTTTGAGAAAAGCCTATATGATTCTTTGGAAAAACAAGCAAACAAACAAAACAAAACAAAACAACAAAAAAAAAATCAGGCTTTGGAAATACAGGTCTGTGCATGGCAAGCAAGATGTGAGAATGAACTCCACCCTCGTATAAGCTTCCCTGGACCAGTAGCTCCTTAGTCTGGTACGGCAGAAGCATTCAGGTTCTGCCATGAAGCCAACCAGTCTTGCTCTGGGAAGGGTAAGGGTGGCAGGATTTGTGCTGACAGACCATATTACTAACCAGATTTGAACGAGACTTTAACCAGCTAACCAGATTACAACACAAGCCCCTTTCACTTTTATGTTCCATTTTAAGAGGGGGCACAACAGACGATACCATTTAATCATTTGCAACTTACCTCTAGGCTGGCTACCCTCTGTCTCATTTGAATTCCTTTATCCCCGGCCACTGCCAGCTTTCCTAAGGGGTTTCCCCTTTGAATTATGCATTCCTTCTCTCAAGTCATCAATAATGTTACTCAGAGCAGATGTATGTTCTGTAATTGACAAGTTATCTCTTCGTGGCAAATAGTAGAGCCTGTGATCGAGTAAGCAGGTTCATAGGTTCCCTTGATCAAAGCATCAGAATCTGATTATGTCTCCTATAAAGAGCCCCTTTGAAGTGGATCAGCACTCAGGTAATTCGGTTATCTGCTTTCTGGAGAATTCGTCTTGAAAGGAGGTCATTTGCTCAGGTACAAAGAGGTGGAAGACACCGTTTCCATTATGACCCATCTGGTGACTTTATGTCAGCCTCAGGGGAAAAAAAGGAGTACATGAAAATTATTTGCTGTATCTGAGAGGTAAAGATGTGATTATATCCAGTAACTCAAGAAAGACTTCTCCACACTTTTTCTTTCCCATGAGTGTGTCACCATTTCTTGTTTAATTGCTAAAATAAATCAATGCTCCTTGTTAGGTACAAAAAGAACTTCAATGCAAAGAAACCAAAAGAACTGCCAAATAATATTTTAAAACTTAGAAATCCCAAGAAAAGCAATGGAAAAAAGAAAAATGCATTGTTAATCTGAGCACTTCTGAACATTAATGTTATGCTATTCAGTTGCTTCTTAAACATGAACTTCTCGGTATCATTTATACTGTAGATACAAATGAAGTTTGCAGCACAGTTCCCTGGTGGGATGGAGAGTCACAGCACACAAGGCCTGTAGAAGATCCTTTTACCACTGAAATCTTTGTTCAGTTCTCATTTAAGAAGAAACGAGAGACCAAAGTCGTGCGTAATTCCTCTATAGCATGTTCAATTTCATTCTAGGGCATCAGGAAGACTGTTGGGACTCCAAATGGATGGAAGAATTTCAGCTGTGGAGATAGTATAAGAAAGGGCTAAGACAAAATAATTAATTTGTTCTCTTTTCTTCTGCTCCACTACACCCCTGCTATAATCTTTCATTTCTTCTTCTCAATGGGTAGATCAGATACTAAAAGGACTTTTGTTCTCCAATGTGGGTCTGCTGGCTGTAGGATCTGACAAACATTGCAGTGGATAAAATCTAGCATGAAGGCTGAATGAGTGAAATAGTCAGATTAAGAAGATGGGAAAGTCAGCCTTTGAAAACAACTATAAAAGTAACAACCTCTTTCTGTGGCATGTAGAATATTTGAATGGAAAAGAAGGTCAGAAATCCTTTATTCTCTCTCTCTCTCTCTTTTTTTTTTTTCTTTTTTTTTTTCCCCTTCCCCTTGGACTTGCTCGGATGAATTTCATGGCCAAAATGATGCCCCAGTTCCTATCTCCATAACAGAGGGAAACACAATGTGACAGGATCCAGCAGGGAGTTTGAAGCTAGGAGTTTCCACCTTGGTGTTTTATTTCCTGCCTTTCTTTAGCCATCAGTATCATGTCTCCCTAGGGCAGAGAAGGGAAAGATGTGAAGGTATCATAACATTTATAAAGAAGTTCTCTCTCACATTCTTTATTATCACTGGGCATCAAGGAACATATGTCAGCATTACTTCCTGAAGTATACGTGGTATATTTTTGTAGTTAGCTGGAATTATGTGGGGTTTCGCTTCAGATCTCCTACGGCTCTCTGCTCCTGGATGTTCAGCAGCCCTTGGTAGATCTGTCCATGGGAGAGGAGGAGGCAGTCTCAAGATTCTGTTTGTGAGAAATAACACATCCTGCTGAGTATGTGTTTCTAGCCAGAAGGTAGAATTATAAAAATGGAAATAGCTTAGGGAAAATGAAAAATAGTCTTTGAGAGTTTTAAAGGGAGCACTCACCTTAGGACCATGTGGAATTTCTGAAAGAATTCTTTAAACCTCTCACTGTGAAGAAATGTCTTTTTTGTGAAAAGAAAGGCAGTCCCACAAAAGTACAGTGAGGGTTTAATATCTTTTTCTTTCTTCTCTCTTCAGCTGGTGTCATTTGTGTCTCCTCCTTGCTCTTTAGGCTTCTGCATGTTTGCCTACCTGAGGTCCCTTTGAGATACTTTCTGGGATATGAAACGTTTCTCTGTATGCTTTTGATTGGGAACTTTCAAGTGGAGACAAAGCCTTCTGCTCTGCCTGGTTGTTTTGTGTGTGTGTGGTTTTTTGTCTTTTTTTTTTTTTTTTGTACATTAGCTTTGTCTATTTTGTGTGATCTATGAGACTAGCCCAAAGTAATTAAGACTTCCATAATCTTCTGTAGTTTCAGAATCTTCCATGCATACATATATACACAAATATTTTGTGTTAAATATTTCTGAAATTGTGAAATCAGGATATCCATGTGCAATCTTAATTGAATGCTTCTGCACACCCCCTGGCTCTGCTCTGTACCCATCTCGCCTGCTCTGCACAGATTCAGCTGTGTGAACCTGGGCAAGAAGATAAAATTTAATTGGGCTATGTCTTTCTGTTCTGCAAACTTAGCCAGCCAGGGCTGGCTCTTCCAAGATGCCTCTAAACTACCAACTGCAATAGGATCCTGGTCTTAGTTATGGCTCCTAGATGCTGGCACATTATCAGTAATTATAATAATGAATATAAAATATTAGTCAGTGATGTGCATTTTATTAGTATAATTGAATTGAATGTTCTAATGTTCTTCTTAGGAGGTAGTTATATAGTGTGGGAACAGCATGAAACCATGTAAAGTGTTTTGAAGGGGAAAACTATAATCAGGGAAAAAAAAAAAAAAAAAAAAAAAAAAAAAAAAGCTGTTTCTTTGCTTCTGCTGAGGGAGTGAAGTCCATTTAGTACAATAATTGCTTCAGTTGCATTACAGTTTGTGTGCCACCATGGAGTTATTCCACTGCAAGCCATGAAGCATTACTAAGATGTAGACGTGATTGCTGGAGCAATAGCCAAGCAATGAGGAAGTTAAGTGGATGAGACTGTTGGGATGAAAACGGAAATCATTAAATGTAGGTGTCAGGATTTGATGTGTGACTGTGACTTGAGGTGCTTTTGCAATTGATACTGAAAAGAAGGGGGAAAAAAAAAAAAAGAGAGAAACTTCCTGTTAAAAGAAAAAGTTTTCAAACTTTGCAAACCAAGAGTATAAGCCATTCAAACAAATGACTGAAAACAATCCTACGGCTCTGTATGTTGTATGTTCTGAATAAAGATGGTTTGTAGTGGTGCAGCAGTGGCGTGGCAGCACCTGCTCTGACTGGCTGGGGATGCTCGGAGCCCAGGCAGCTCCCTGCCATGTCCGTGGCACTCGAGCCTGTGGGCTGGGAGCCTGCCTGGTGAGAGAAGGGAATGGCCGCTTAATGCTCTTTTCTCCTCTCCCCTCTCTGTCTCTTTGTATATGCCGCTCGCTGTATCTTACACAAACTTGGAGTCATTAGTGGACTGCCTGCTGTAGAGATCTCTGGGCTTTACACAATCTGGCAGTCTCTCTGTCACTGGAAAGGAGATCTGAATCAAATCGTAGAAGAGAAGAAGAAAAATTTCTCTTATGAGAGCTGTCACCTTGCTTTTAAAGATGACTGGGATTTGAGGTGAAAAAAGTATTCAGAAAGAATTCATCTCCATAATCCAGAAACTTTTTCTAGCTTGAAATATTTTATCATTGTATAGGGAGTTTTGTTTTGTCTGCTTGGTCTCTGTGACCTTACGTGCAACTTTGTGTGCCGTAATGTGAGGGGCCACAGTAATCTTAATCCATCCCATATACAGGAGACGGTAGCCCCTGACTATAATAACCCCTACGAGCTTCTGGAATTAAATAATGCTATGTTGACACTAATTATGGATACTATAAATATCTGTCAGTGTCCTGGTAAAGATTGAATCTTGGGTTTTCCAGAAGAAATGGAGCTTTGGGTCTGATAGGAACAGAGCTGTGGTATGTCCCTGTTCTGTGTTCCATTTAAATATAATTACAGTAAAGAACTCCTAATTACCTGGACCTCAGCACTGTGGCTGGACTACAGTAAAGAGTTGTATCTCCACTGGGGTGAAATGTGCTTGTTCTTCCCTAAGAATTGTTGCCAATATCATGTCTACACCTGCTCCTTGTGAACGCACAATCTTCTTGTGACGTTGTTTCATCACACTGGAATTGCTGTACTTTCTATTTTCCTTTGTCTCTCTTTATATGAAGACAAAAAGACAAACCAAAATAAACTGGGCTCTGGTGCCAGGCTGTACTGCTAGGAGCCTGTCTGGCCCCACCTAACTCGGTTTCTTGTGTTTTTGGCAAATCACTGCAGTATCCATGGCAGGATATTTTTCTTGATATGAAAACATGTCCAGTAGCTTGGTCAGGACCTTGTCAGTCACCTCACTGCCAAGTGACATCTGAAACAAGGCCATGATCTTGTCTCCTCTTGTGAATATTCTGTACTTAACGTGCTTTTACTTCTTAAATCTTCAGTTGCTTTCTAGAGTTACAAGCTACAGGACTTTTCCAACCCAAATTGTTTCATTTCAAGATCAAGTTGTCTACTCGCTGATAAAGCTTCCCTTGTGTCCTTCTGAAAACGTCAGGCTCTAAAAGGTGGAGGAAATGAAAACTTGAGTGTGACAGCACTTCCACCCAGGCCGTATGATTAACACGCTGGGGCGGATTCTCAGCTGTGCTGAGTTTGGCCTTCGTGAAGTGGAGCAGAGCCAGAGGGAGGGGTGGCACCAAGCCACCTTCCAAGTCCTTTGATCCCCGGCCAGCAAGGGGCAGGGCTGGCTGGCTGCTTCAGAGCAACCTGAGAGGTGTTGGAAGCCACAGGCTTTAACGAGGCAGGGGCTGCTAACCCGGGCTGCTGCCCTGGGCTGGCTGCAGTGGTATCCTGGGCATTGCTCTCTGCTCTGCAGCAGAGCTTCTGACCCTATCGCTTGTCACCAGGAATCCTAACAGCATCTTTGTAGCTACTGCTTTTAGAACTGAAAAAGCAGCCGAAGTCAGAGACAAAAGGATTGCCCGTTACTCTTGCATACACTTACAGACAGCAGGAAGTACCTCTTTCACCAGTACATTAATTTTCTTTTGGAGCAAAACCACTTTCAGTTATTCATCTTGATGTCAATGTCTGGATCCATTCTACTGAATGTTACTATTAATCTTTAATAAGTGTTTTATATTTTTAAATCCCGGTTACAATTAGGTGTTTATCATTACAGGTATTTGAGGAAATGACACTTGCATTCTTGGAATGCATTGACACCTTGGAAAAGCATGTATTTGCTGGTTTTTAGGATGAAATATATTTTTGGAGTGAAATTCTTTCACTCATTTTTTAAATCTATAAAACGTTACTTCTCCAGCAGGGTTTAATTTTTGTGGTAGTTTTGTAATTCTCTGAATTCTGAGAAAAATATTTTCATCATTAATTGCGTTTGTAGATCACATTCTCACAAACTTGTTGAGATTAATGTGTTAATGATAAAAATATCCTTTAGACCCTTTTATTTTTGTATTTTTTTATTTGAAATTTTCAAATTATTCCATTAAAATTTTTGTTTTAAGAGGCAGGAGGTATTTAAAATGGACGGCTCACTACTTCTTGCTACTGGAGTGCTCTTTGAACTAAGTTGGCTGGATATTTTCCCTTTGGAGGAGACCTTCATGGAAGGAGGGACAGATGATCCTGTGTATCTGCCCAGTGTGGTTTCTGAAACATCTGGTGCTGGCTCTGCTGGAGGCAGGAGTGAGGGGATGGGGAACGGGGAGGAAGCATTCTTCTGGAAAAAAACACTTTTTCTGTTTTGTTTATTTTAAAACCTTACTCTGAATTTCTTCAGATGGCTCTAGTGCTGAAACTTCTTTCTCTCCATTTGACATTAGTGGCTTCTTCTATCCTCAGAACATGTAAAGTGTAAAATAAAATAATAATAAAAAAATAGCTATATTTACACTGTTCCTGAAATAATACTACTGTTCAGTGATCAAGCTAGCAAAGTCTGCACCTTAGTACAAATCCATCATTCACTTTCACACTTGTAAATTGTGACTGCATTACCCTGCAGCTTTAATGTTCCATTATCCTACCTATTTTTCAGAGCTTACTGAAGGAAAAAAATCTTTTCTTTGAAGCTCAAATAAATAAATAAATATGTAATATATATATTTAATAGGGACACTTGATTAAAACTTTGATCTTAAATATTTGTTCAGCTTTGATATTTCATTAATAATTTTCAAGGCTTTGTGTTTTGTTTTTAAATGCTTAGTGCATTTTGTAAAATGCTTTTATTTCACGGGAGGCCATCAGAACACCTTTAAAGTACCATGTAAAGTGCCTGCTATAAAACCAGGTTTGTTCAGACCATGCTTCATGAAGTGTGAATGTCTGATGCCTATGTACTATGTCTGTGTATGTCTGTGCTGCACGATATTCTGCCACCCTGAGCAGTGCACAAAGTGCTTCTCCCACCCCAGGCTGTATTGGGTGGTGTAATGGCATCGCCTTTCTTTCTCTTGTTAGTCCTAAACTACTAAAAAACAGTGATTGTGGTTCAGATTTTGAAATGTTTTGGTTTTTATTTCACCTGGAAAAAAAAAAAAAAAAAAAAAAAGAGAAAAAAAAAAAAAAGCAGTACACTTTTCTCATGCTTTTTAAATTGCTAATTCTAACAGGAAAAAGAATGATGGAAAATAGGCTAAATAAATAAATAATAATAATAAAACTCTCTCCAAATATATGAGTTCTTTGGAGCAGGGCCATCAAATTTGGCAGGAGCAAGGATATCTTCAGATATAACTTTTTCTGTGCTTATGAAAAACAAGTTATTAACCAATGAAAAAAAAATATTTGTAAGCCAAATTCTCATCTGTTTCTACCCTAAATGGTGCAGTTTTAGGGGACTGAGTTTTGAAAGCATCTTTGGAGGCTTGGAGAGGAAAGGCAGCAGAGCTCTAGAGATGTATGGGTAAAAGCAGGAAGCTGAGACTCAGAGAGCAGCATTTTCGAGGGAGGAGATGGGGTTCAAAGGAGGAGTAGACAGGCAAGAGAGGTGATTTCCTGGACAAGTTTTATCCAGGTGCAGAGGGAGATGGTTCTCTGGGAGGCGTCAGAGTGTGTTCACAAGGCAGCGACATCCACTGCGTTGCTGGAAGCCCTTTCACACCTTTTTCTCTTTGTGTCCGTCACTGTTTTAGGAAAATCTCTTCCTTGGTGACTCTTTTCCTATTGATGGCAGTGGACAAAAATTCATCCTCTGATCTTATCAGCTTCCAGCAGAAAAACATAAAGGTCCTAATCCTGATACCAGATTTGAGGGTAATCAGTACTCAGCAGAATCAGGACCTTAAGAAATTACTTCTCATAGTTGTGGTAAAGCTGACCTAGAGCATTTCAGAAAGAAAGCCTTTTCTGCGAGATATTAAGCTAACAAGATGTGTTAAACTCATATGTCACACTTTGAAAGGCTGAGGGTTTAGAAGTGGGAATCTCACTAAATTCACAAGAAAGATGAAAAAGGAGAGAAGAAACGGAGGAACAAGAGGGGAAGACAAACATAAGGCAGTTTTGCCTAATCCTTTGTGACCAGGCAGACTCAGAAGGCTACAGCCTGTCAAACTGACAGAAACAGCTGAAGAGATGGCGGCAGGTATTTTACTCAACTGTGTAAGATTTCAAAAACTGGGAAAAATAATGAAATGTTTCACTTCAAAATTTTCTGGAGCTTTCCAAAAGCTCATCTTCTATCAGTTACCTTCCTGTGCATAAACCAAAATGGCCTGCTTTCTCTTGAAGGCTTTCTCTAACATGTCTTTAACTCTAAAGTCTGTATCTATAAGTATCATTGCAATATAAAATTGATTTATGAATTAGTAGCTGTGTGCTACTTGGCATTTCTCATGCATTACAAAAATGTAATTACCTTATCTTTGAGCAAATTCCATACCCAAGTGAATCTTGGACAGCAGAATGAATATTGCCTATGCATACTGTATCAGGTATCGTGGGTGGGTATTTATTCAGTATGGTTATATACGATCTATCTACCTACCTATAATCTTTTGGAAGAACACCTTAGAGAATAGGAACAGTAGGTGGACCGCAGCAGGATGAAGCTGTGTGGAGCCTGTAGAGAAGCACAGACTGCTCAAGTCTTGCTTGCTCATGTGTGGTGTGGCACCGTTCTCTTCCTGCTACAGCACAGTGCAGCAAATTGGTGCCCAGCAGCAAGGCCACACTGTCCTGGCCACGTGCAGCATCCCTGTTCTGTGCATCCTCCCTAGGAGGGGGGAATGCTCCTCACACGGCCAACCGCCCCCCCATGTGTCTGCTAGGTGAGTCAGTACATCGGGATCACGCTAACAGGAAAGTGCTGAAAAGTAAGGATATTTTAAATAAATAACACTAGAACTTTTATTTTCTGGTTTGTGGGCTTGTAGGGTGTATTGGAGTGACCTTTCTCAGAAACCGCATGGCTAGATACTTTCCCTCTCTTATGATTCTTGTGTTATTAACTGGCTCCAGATGTTGCAACTGTAAGAAATAAGCACTGGGAGAGTTGTAATTGTGTCTTCGTGTAGCAACATTGGGAAGAGCGATCAAGTGGCTCATAGTTGCTCCTTCCCCAAGAGGCAACATTAAAGGCAATTAGGTGTAGCTGAGCAGATAAATATTTGAGATGTGAAATGTGGCCATGGAGGATAATGAAAGATAGTACGTGGTTTCTGTGAGACCGCTAACTGCAGAAGGTTCATCAGATTAAACAGAAGTAGAAGAGAAGTAGGTATCTCTCTTTTTTTTCTGCTTCAACACCATGTGCAGAGGTGCTTTACGGGAGTCATTACTGAATACATCTTTGAAAGGCCAAAGTTTACTGTAAAAAGAAGAAAATTGTCTCTAGAAGAATTTGCACATAAGTAAAAAAATAAAGTTCAAACTTTGGATGTTCTTTATGTGGGATCTGAGGTGTTTTATCTGTAAGAAAGTGCCTTGTGCTGAGGGATATGGGCTCTTCTGAGGCATGTGAATAGGAATACTTGCACAGAAATATTTAAATCATACAAGTTTTCAAAAAAAGATATTAAAGTGATGGATTCTCCAAAAAGCATTCCCTTTGGGAAAATGTGTCATAGTATATATTCTTCTCCATAAATTGCACTGCCTCGTGGTTTAGAAAAACTTCAGGGAAATTGGTTATTGGAACTGGGTTTGCTTACTTGAGTGTGAGAAATACTGATTTAATAGCAAATTTCAAGACATTATGTAAAAAGTATGAGGAAATCAATATATCAGATCATAGACGTACTGTATTTGTGCATTTAATGCTTCCTTTTGGACTAGCTTGTTAATATGGCTAGGTTTTATCCGATTACCACATCAACATTAGAGAACATGCTCTGACTTATATACGTTGAACTCTTCTTTTGTTAATGTGTAGGGTATCCACTAATTCCATGTAAACTGTACTTCAGGTGCAAATCCCTCCAGATGCTGGGGAGGACAATTGTTCTCACTAACGTGCAGGCATAGCTGCACTTGGACAGATTATGATGCAAGAATTGCAGTGAATTCAAGTAACAATATCAGGTTGGGCTGGGGCTTAGATGTTTTCTATTTGCCAGGAGAGCAAAACTACATTTATTTTCAGGCAATTTAGCAATTGCTCCAACAAGACCAGATCAGATTTCCGAGGGCTGCAATCTTTGTATGCAAGGTGTGCAAAGGAGAAGAGGAGGCACTGCAGGAGCAAGGGAAAGCAGCAGGCAAGCGGCTGCAGGCGATGTGCATGCACGTCCCTTGCTCCCACCACAATCCCCTGCAGCCCCGGCCCCCAGCCCCACAGCGAGGCTGCCAGCTGTGCTGCCCCATGAGTTATGCACTGTTTATATGCTATGAAAAGCAACTTCCAGTTAAGGCTGTGCTGACACCACCTAACTCATACTTGCCGAATCTGGGGCACATTATGCACAGGTCTCCGAGATGAAAGGCCAGCCGTGAACTAGCCGTTCTCCTATCAAATCCTTTCAGTCAGTCAAGCTCTAATGAGAAACACTAAGGAATATATTTCCAGCTCTTCTCTGGATTTGGCCAACTTCTAAAACTAGGCTAATTGTCTACATGTGTTTTGTTCAGTTGAAACTCTGTCAAGAAAACAGTCTATCTGGCTTGGTTTAAAAGTTAGTTCTGATCCTGTAAAGCACGTAACTCTAGTGTAAACTGTAGGTTAAATTCCATTGATATTTTAGGTTCATATTCTACGACACTGCACAAAGGAAAACTAAGTCATTTCATTCAGCCCTAGAACCCGTTAGTTTAACAAAGTGTTCTTGAAAGAAACAGTTCACTTGCTAGCTGAGTAAACAAAGTATTGATACTTCTATTGTCTTAAGAACACAGCCTGCAAATAAGCAGGCGGAGTTGGCAGCTAATACTTCTGTAGGTAAAAATGACATCTGCCTACCTGTATGGTTTTTGATTTTTTTTTAATACCCGTTAGAAAAAAGGTATATTTTGTTAACAGCAATTCTTAAATCTTTCCAACCTTTAGGAAAAAGGCTTGTTTTTAATATGCATCATGTTGTATTATTAGTCAGTGTTACTTCAGCAACAAGAAACAAGTTCCTAAAATGAGTACAGGCTTATCTTATTCACCACCACAAATTGAAGTCATGACTTATTCTGCCTACATTAGCATTTGATTGGTAAAGATAAGATTTAACTTAAAAGTAGATTCAGGTAGTTTGATTGCTTTTAATTAATTATTTGCATTGTTCAAAGTAAGTAAAAGCAAGAGAGATGTGTTTAACTACTATTCAAATTGGACATTAGCCAGTCTGGCTTTGCTTGTTGGATACTTTGTGATATATTTGGTGCTTTTTTGTTGTCCATAGTTTTCATGAACTAGATTGTATTTTGCCTACTAGGACTGAAGTTTTGGAGGGGAATAAAACAGTCTGTTCCTTGCTACTTGCTTTAAAGAAGAAAGCTACATGGAGGCTCTGATATTTTTGGTAGGCACATGTGGAAAAAACATGTGTTGTGCTATGACTGATCTAGCAGATTGTTTAGCTGTATATCATGGTATGCCATTTGGGGGAGCAATCTGAAGCATGAAACAATCTCAAGTGCATGTGAAAGTTCTCTGAAGCAAAAGAAGCTTTATGTATGCAAATGCTCTACTAACATGCCCAGTGTGTAATTATGCAGCCAACTGCATGCATTTCTATAATGCACCATTTTTACATTTAATCTAGTCCAATCTGCTATATCCATAAGAACATCTGGATAAAATATATATATATATTGGTCATTTGCCAGATACCATAAGATGACAAAATTGTTAATATACTCCAAGTAGATGGATGAGCATCACAACAGGGTTGCATAGTGCTATAGCACATGGTGCTGTAGCAACGTGATGTATTGTATGCCTAGTGGCCTTCAATTATTCTCATTTAATTATATGCTAGAAATTCTTGGGATAAATGAGATAACCAAGAGGTGTTTGGCATAAATACAATATGTATTTATTTTTTACATTAGTCATCTTTTGAATGTAATTTTATCAAACAACTCCACAGGGTAAAATTAGTTGTTGGAGATGTAAGAATGTGCCTTGTACTTGTATAACCAGTTCAGCTCTGCTTTTTTTTTTTTTTTTTCTTCCCAGGCTGTGTATCACTACTTCAGGTGTCTTCTTCATGACTCAAAGCACTTCAAACTTCAGTGCATCTTAAACTACCCTTTGGGCATGGTGACACACAATGTTCTGGGCCACCTGGAAACGGAAGCATTACAAAGCAGCAGCAACCATTTATTGCATCTGACATCAGTGAACTGCAACAAGAAAAGGTAGGAGGAAATTACATTATGGGACAGAGAACGTAGGAAGCAAATTTCTGGACTTGTTTCTATGCTATGTAAATAGAGAGAAAGTGGAGCACACGCACTCCATGGCTGCTGCATTAACATAAATATAGAGGAGGCAGTAATACCATGAAATAATGTTGGTAAGTAGATTTTTAATGTGTCACATCACCCAAAGTATTTATTATGTTATCTTCAGTGGAGGTTAGATAGTTAGCTATCATTGCTGTATAGATGCAGATCTAAAACTGTCTTCTGTAGGGTGCTACTTTAGCAACTTTTTCGAGGAGTGATTTGCTTGCTGTTGTCATGTGGTGAGAGTCACTGGTTACATTAAGTTCTCTACTGATAACTTTTTCCTGAAGCAGCCTGTACTAGTTCTGTGCACTATCATGATCATTAATACTGGAGTATCTGTGATCAGTAACACTGGGAAAGACTTAATCCTGTTTACAAAGGAAGCAACTGAAGCATAGGCCAAATCTTGCCTGAAGTTGCTTAGCAGCAGTGCTAGGAAGCAGACTGATGACTCCTGACTCTGTTTATTTCAACAAAATGTAGAAGCTGCTACTGCGCATCTCTTTTCCTTATACACCCCTTTTTCCTTATGCAACTTGAGGGCGAATATAAAGATTGCTGTAAAGATGTGTCTAACCTGTGGAGATGTGCAAGAACAATGTGTCATATCTGACTGATATGACTGAATATGACATATTCTGCTTGTATGGGTTTGATAGAAGTTTTGAAGGTAGGTCTTATTGGAGATGCTCTGTGTGTCTATGAATGCCCTGGTTGTTTTTCATTCCATTAGGCCAGCGTGTGGGCCCCAGAGATGTGGAGTAGTTAAGTGATGAATATTTGAGCACCTAAACATTACTTAAGGAACAAAAAGATGGGTCAGTTTCAGTAGAAAGTATTATTTTTTTAAATAAAAATCCTGTTTTTCTGTGAAAAAAATGTTCATTTTTTTTAGTTAGCTTAACTAAACTAAAATTATCTCCCAGAGGAATGCAGGAAATATTTGCAATGAGTGACCATTTACAAATGTTGTGAACTCTTTTCTCTGAACATGATTTCCAAAGTTCAAAGGAAGAATGCCCTGTTCTGGGGGTGAGTGTCCTTAAGGTGCAGTCCTTAGAGTTGCTGTTAATGTGGAAGATTGGGAAGAACCGTGAATGCAAGTTTGTTTGCATTATTCAGTGTAAAGCCATCTGTTTTTTGCTTTAATGTGAGAGGTAAAACTTGAGCAAACAGGCACACCAGCATCACTACCGTAACAAAAGTCTGCGATTTCCAAAGGGTATCAATTTCTCTTTAATACCTCCAGTAAACCAGCCAGCCTTCCCTGTCCAACTTTGGGCTCAAGACTTCTGAGCATTTCTTTTAAGGCTGTGTTATGAACTGCTGAAACGTAGGGGTTTATCATAGAAACCCCAGTGCAAGCTGAGCTCTGGCCATAGTACAATTTAAATTATTTATGCACAACGCTGTGTTCAAACCATGTGCACATTTGTCCTTGTCAGTCAACAAGTGTTCTATTAATCAAACAGGAACCCCGGCGTGTTCATTACAAAAGTAAGAACATTGAATTTGGGATGGTATTTTTAGTGCTTTTGACAGACAGGGATTATTAAGCTGTCACTCCCTCTTTTATGCCAACTCCGCTATCTTCCTCCCCTTCTTCTGCAATGCATTGTCATTTTATTATTAAGAGCACACTAATAGTTAAACAACAGGAACCCTAAACCCCTGACTCGTTCCCTGACATGACAGGTTATTTTTTCCCTCTATTCCCTGTCCAAGAACCCCTGCGGCTCTTCCCAGCATGCAGTGCTGTGTGACCCTTAACATCTGGCAGTGATTAATTGTCTTAGTGTCATAGCGATCGCCTTCCTCCCTCTGATCCTCACTTACTTTGTTCTCCCTTTTAAAGCCAGTGTGCTGGAACCTTTTCTTCCCACTTTTAAATCTGTCCAGTATCCAGGATACTGCGTGTGTCTACTGCGATACAACTTGAAAGAAACCGAAACAGTCAGTTATCTGGCCCCGAAAGTCTGGTCATGGATTCAGAGGGCTTTCTGTTCACTGAAGGGGTGTGCTTGAAAAACAGCACTAACTAGAATGACACAGATCTTGTTGAACTTGATCCGGATCTCAGGTCCCTTCTAAGCAAACAATGCAATTATGGGAAACACCATTTTCAGCAGACACAAGCGGTATTGTGTAGAAGGCTGTTGGCTGGAGCTTACACAACGTTACATAGATTAAGGGCCTGACATCCCCTGACAGCAGCTGCCCTTTGTGCTCAGCTCAGCCTCTGTTACCACGCTGCTGCGAAGGTCTCAGCCCTGGCCAGGCTGAGCTGTGCTCCCACAACTCCCACCGAGTTAGGCAGGGCTCCCCTGCAGGTACCGACGGCTGCTGCAGGAGCCTCAGCCCCGGGGTGTCCTGGGCTGCGAGCTGACAGGGAGCAAAATTCTTTGCAAGCGAATTAGATTGCTTGAGCGAAGGCTGGGGGTTCCTCCTACCACTTAAAATGCTTTCAAAACAGTAATGCAGGTGGAAGAGGAGAAGGCTGTACCGCTAAGGTGAATGTCAGATGTCCTTGCTCTACACCCAAACCTCAGGGGCCTTCCCATGTGATTTTCAAGAGTCATTTTAATTTGTGCCTCAGTTTCTTAAATGGGAAAATAACAACAGTAACAGCTTTGAGGTAGGGGACACGATAATATTTGCAGAGAACTTTATTTTTCGTGTATGAAGTATGCTAGGCAAGTACGTTTATCTGTGTGTTAAAGAGCTGCAGCCCAGCACAGGGAGCTGTGTCAGAGGGAGGAAGGAGGCCATGTTGTGCAAAAGCCTTTTGACACTGCTTAGGCTCAGGATGCCTGCGATCTCTTTGCAGTTTGGCAACTTGCTCAGGTAAATTCCTAACTGCTCTAAACTTCCATTTCCTTGCATGCAAATGGAGGATGAACTAACAGTCTTCTGTTTAACAATAACAATAAAGAAAACCCCTCTAAGACTGGCAGATAAAAGGTAGAAATAAGCAATTGTTTTAAATCCTGGTTGAATAGCAGAATACATGCACTGAACTTAAACTACTGTTGCATTTACATTTTAAGCAAAATATCTGAAAGGCAGTTTCTCCTTCACTTACCTACTGAATGCTGAGTTCAGAGCTCGCTGTCTCCCATGACAGACACTCCTGATAAATAGGTGTCTCCAGAGCACTATCATGTTCTAGCTCTCCATGTATTTCAAATAACTATCAGGCCATTTATTTTCTATTTCAAACCCAAATAGTAAAATGGAGTGCATGGCCTTTTCCAGTTGCTAAGCAACGCTCCGTACCCTGCATCCTGCATTTTGCTGTGCCATTTGGCAATTCGCACAAGATCGTGTTTGTTCATTTCCAGTCTAGTAACATTGGTTGCTATATTTCAAGTGCCAGTATAGATCAAAGTATTTCCTAGAAGGATAAACATGTTAACTGGCAGAGGGTGAATGATTAACATCAAGCACAAGCCTTTTAGTATAAAGGACTTGGCATGTCATCCTTTGGCAAAGCTATTCAAACGAATGCCATCTATACCTAGCAGATGTGCCACTGAGGAGTTATCCACTCCTTTCCCAAGTGCCGCTCGCAGTGCTGGTGGGACTGAATGAGGATGAGAGCCGTAACAGAGCCAAATGCTGTTGTCAGCTGTGGTAGTGCATCCGGAGATCTCTGCTGATTTCACTTGAGCTGCTGCAGTTTTGCATCCGTATAACTGGTGGTAGAATTATATTAAACTCCTGTTTTCTCTTCCTCTGCCCTTTAGGAACGCTTACATATGAACCAGAATCTATTGTTTGACTATTTAATGTCACTTGTCTCGGAAAAACAGTAAGTGTATGCCTAATGAAAGCTGTGAGCAGGGAGCACTCGTGCCTTGCGATAAGGCAGGACATAGCTGGCTTTTGCTGTGGTCTCTGCATTGGCAGAATTCTCCTAAAAAGTGCATGTGATGGGAATCTCCTAGTTAGCATGCAATTAGGAGATGAAGGGAGGGTTGAAAGAGTGTTGATTGGGAAATACTTTTTAAAACACGTAAGGACAGTTTTTAACAGCTGCAGATAATCTGTATTTCTCCCCTCATGTCTGTTTTGTTATCATTAGTTATTCATAGATTTGTGTGGCATCTTTAATTTGAGACTCCTGTTAGATTCTCAGTGGCATGTAATGGACTGAACTAAAGGTCAGATACTGACAAACATCATCAAAAGTTCTAGTAAATAAGGAATGGTGTGGTGCAGCGGTAAACTTGACAAGGGGTGCAAAAACTTTGACTCAGCTACAATATTTCAAACCCTATGGAAAAGCTGAGGGGAATTTAAAAGAACTCATTGTTCCTGTTGTAGAATGCTACAGGTTAGTTCCAAGAGGTGAACATTTCCCATTGCATCCTCTAAAATTAGTGGATTACCGGAGTGATTTTTACAGAACGGTATTGGCTTATCCATGCATCATTGGGAATACATTTTATAGACTTTCTCAGGATGAAAATATACCTGCCAGAGGTACTGGTGGGACCGTAAGTGCTAGAAGTGGTTTGTTAATTGAAGACATGAGCATGGTACTCTCTTGTTCATGGGGTCATCATTATCTGAACCTGATAGTGAGGCCAAAACCAGCCAGGGGATAAAGCTACTTGTACCTTTTCCCCTTGATCATATACCCTATCTCAGGCAGGGCAGTGAAGGGGAGGGTGAGGAGGAAGGTGAGGCAGATTGGCCTTGCGTGTGATCAAAGAGCAAAGGCAAGAGGCAGTTTGTTTACACTGCCAGAAATGTGTACAGCTGGGGAGAATCAGCCCTCCCGTTTCATGGCAAATAATCAGTTTCCTATTTTCTATGACAGCCATTAATGTACTACAGAGTTAGCTGCAGGCCTGTCGCTAAGGTTATTTGCTGTGACTGCTCTGCTGTTTGTCCCCACAGAGGTGAGGATCCTCCAGCAGAAGTCTGTAACAGTCAGTGGAGCAAGACTCGGTCCTGTCTGTGAGACGGGAGCCAGAGCAGCCTCCGCTCATTATCCCATAGCTGTATTGGCAGACACTTCTAACTGATCTAGAGATACATTAAAGAAGCTCTTTCTCACACACGCACAGCAGGAATGCACATAAGTCAAAGGATGGTATTTTAAAATTGACATGTACTATCTCTAACTTGTATTCCCTGTTGTTCAGTTCACTTTTTCTTAATATTGGAATCATTACACTGCTTGAAGTCCCTTAAGAATCAGTGAATTATTTAAAGTTTATGGCTCTCTTTTGCTTTTAAGGTTAAAAATTTCTACTGAACTGACTAGATCCTTTAGCCAAGCCGTGATGCTGAAGTAGTATGAAGTGAGAACAGCACCCCAGTAACACCCTAAAAGTCATGTTTCTTAAATAAGCTTTAATTTCTAAGCTGCTAAAATGTTGATTTGGGAGCTCATTAGCTGTTTCTCAGAGTGGAGTGTGTGATATTTAGAGTAGGGCTATAGTAATTGGGGTTAAAGCTAAAATTAAATGCCACGGCAAAAACATTGTTAAAAATTTAAAGCGTTTGATATAACTAATGGAGCAAAGATAACTGCTTTGTATACTCACGGCCCGGACTTGTGCAAGTATCTAATGCTGATCACACAATGTCTGTAACGTAGTGGCAGCTTTTCAACCCAGCACTTGTTTCTGAGGGTATCTCGCACTCCAGCGGGAGCACCGTGGGGGCCAAGCGGGATGGGGAGCCACACCAGCTGCTCTTTATGCTCCAGTTTAGGTGCTTTTGGTGTGTGCCTCTCTGTCTTTGCTAAGTAGAAAGGTTTTGCTCTTAACATTTGCCACTGCAACCTGTGTTTGCCACTGCCCACCTAAACCAGCCCTAAGCAGATGACACCGGTAGCTTTTTAGTGTCAACTGGTGGTTTCCCATGGCAGACACCCACGGGCGAGGAAGCAGCGAGCTGCACTTGGGGGCAGATATAGGGAGCCCTGCACCACTCCCATCAGGGGACAGCATGTGGGGAACAGTGGGGTCCTCACAGAGCTGCCCCCCACAACGTGTGTCCACCAGCAGCCCCGGGGTTGTTTGTAAGATAAATCAAAACAGCCCATCACTTTCTCTGCTCCCCTCAAAAAGCTTGCTGCTGTCCCTGATGACACCTGAGCAAAGCCCGTCGGGGAGATCTTCCTACAGAGAGAACAAGGCTGAAAAAAATAAAGATGAAGACTTGTCCCTGCCCCAGGCAGGTGCTTTGTGTGCACACTCACCCAGCGCCGTGGCCACATGTGCCTGTCCTGCGCTGCGTGGGCGTCGCTTTGGCAGACAGGAGGCAACTTCTGCTGGGAGCAGCTGCTGCTGTCTGCAGCCGGGGTGTGACTGCAGAGGCACTTGGGCATCCTCGGGCTTGGAGCGCAGGGCTCCTGGCAGCATGGAGCTGCAGGCAGTGCTCCTGCCTCCGAGCTCGGGTTATCATACTGGCTGAGGATTATGGAAACCAAATAGGGTAGCTCTTGAATTACAGCTTGAGAAGAGAGCATCTTGGGGTAATTCCTGCTGCAGCTGAGGCACTGGATTTTAAAGAAATATGGAATTTGTTACTTCCTTATTTCTTTCTATGGGAGATAGGAGTAAAAGCCTGGGGGGAACAAACAAACATACAACAAAACCAGATTATTGGCTTCCCTGAGGAGGCAAACACTGACAGCTCCACACACAGAATGTAACAGCGCTGGGGCAAGCCAGCGTGGCTGCAGGGCAGAACGGCCACCTTATGCAGGTTGTTTCCGAGGGAAAGAGAGATCTATTTTTGCATCCCATAAGAAATGAGTGATTTTCAGTGCTTGCAGTAACGAAGAATTTCCCAGAATGAAAAATTTTAAGAATTTTCTGTTTGGATATCTCCATACAAAGTATCTTGCATACTCAAATACCAATTCTGATATTTCATAGTAAATTCTCATTTAGAATGAAGCATATCATATAAAAATCTTTCTTCATAGTGTCTGTGTCAGCTTTGAATGTTACTTAGGAAAATCTCACTCAAAAACAAACAAACAAACAAAAAAAAACACTTTCATTCGAAACCATTTATAATGATTAAAATATTGCAATTAATAAATATTTTAATATATAGGAAAAGAAAAAAGAAAATTCTAGATTAGGACTACACCGTGCTGGTATTTTCAATTAAAATATTTTAAATTACAGGTTTAGGTTTGCAAAAAAATAAAAAATCTATCATTTTCAAAAAATCAAAGTATCTTTTCACTTTAAAAAAAAAAAAAAAAAAAAAAGCAGGCTGTTTTCTTTAACAAATTAAAAGCTAAATCAATTTAATCTCAGGTTGAATGAAACCTAGTTCTAATAAGTCTTCTACTTTTTCTGGAGTGTTAGGAAAATGAAAAATAAGTTATTATTTCAACTCTATTCAGGACTTTGTACCTTGTACCAAAATGTTCCTACAATTGTTCAAGTATGAGGAAAACAGTTCAGGCACAGACCACTGATGGTGCTGCCAAGTGAGGTGACATTGATATTCCAAACAGTTAGATCTAGTAATATTGCTGGGCACACTATGATTATCCTAACTCCTGAGACTGTTCAAGATTTAATATTTTTCCTGGAGCTTGGATGAAAAGCCAACCTAAATATTATTCAAATGTAAAATCTAGTAATTTGGACTGAGCCTATTGAGACATTCCAGTTTCATTTCAAGACTTTCAATGTTATAAATTCAGTTTAAACTACTTTTTTGAACATCCGAATGAAAAAGGGAACTTTCTCATTTGACAATATGTTCTTTAAATTTCAAAACCTCTCTTCTGTTTTCCCTCCCTGTTTGAACAGAAATTATTTTAAAACCAAGTTCCTTTGAGCTTTTGAATTTTTCATGAATTGGAATTTTCATGTGAAAATGCATTGTGGAAAAAAATAATCCTGGCCATCTCTGTTTAAAATCTGCATGCAATTTAAAATATAATTATCAGTAGTTTGGGTACACTTGGAATACGATCTCCAACTCACATAGAAATCAAAATACAGGTAGCAACAGATAGCAGAGAGAAAATCACAGTGAAGGAAAAAGATTGTGCTGAAGGAGGAGATAACAATCTGTAGGAAAGATAACTATTGCTGGCTGCTTTATCTTTTTCTTTCTTTCTTTCTTTCTTTTTTTTTTTTTTTTTTTTTTCTTTCCCTGCTATGTCTTTGTATTAATGCCTGAAAGATATTGTATGACCAGATAATTCTCAGATTCAGTCAGTCGCTGGCTGAATTAATTATCCTTCCAGGAAGCTTGATGCTTGCTGAAGACTGAATTTAGTCTTTTAATTTACTGCATTACAAATTGTCAGGTAACTTCCTAAAGCCATATTCTGATCTCAGTTGCATCAAAATAAAGAGTATAACCCCCTTCACTTTGCAGGAGCAACACCAAATTTATATGTCTTAATTAAGAACAGAATCTAACCCTTCATTATCTTCCTTCCTGTATGCCTTAGTCTACGCTGGAAGGAGAGCAAGCGGTGAGATGGCAGCGATGCCCAGGATAACCCAGAGCTGGTTTTTCGCTGGATTTCTGTAGTCCTTTACGTTTGATAAATCTCTCCCACTTAACCAGGCATGCGGTTCGGCCGGATGCTGGCAGCATGGCCACGGCTCCGCTCGAAGCCTAGCTGGTCCCAGAAAATGCTGTTGACTGTTCCAGGGGCTTCCTTCCTGGGGCTCCTGGAAGCTGTGCTGAGAGAACACCCACAGATTAAATCGACACTTGTGGTTTGACGAATGACCACTGCCGTACAGCATGACCCCTGGGACACCTGGCATCCCTGTGATGCTGCCCAAGTATTTCAGGCTGTACCCAGCACATTAATGTCTATGGAGACTAGCTTGGTAGCCTTAGTGAGAAAAGCTGGGATGTAGCCCCCCTTGACACTCTCAGAAATCATAAAGGTTCATGTGTAAATGCACGGTTTATATCCCCTCCAGAACATAACCTTACCAGCAAGACAAGGAAAACGTCTACCCCTTGGCAAGAGTCCCCAGTGTACTCAGGGCCATTGGCCACAGTTGTGTGTTTATGAATTCTAACAACTCCATCGTGAATGTTGTCACCAGATACCTGGGCTGTAGCCACAAGAACTACATTTCCAAATGTTTAAGCATGGTTTGCTCTTAGGAACATGCTCTCCACTCTGTTATATAGTTACTACAAACAGTGAGTTATGTGATTTTTTATTATTATTTTTTTATTTACTCCCTAATCTTTCTAGTCAAGGATGAAATATGTATGACATTACTTCCAGACTTCTGGTGTTTTGTGTGTTTTGATACTATAGAGATGGCTTTGTCTTTTTCTTAAGACCTTATGTCCTCAGATACAGAGCAGAGAGAGACAGCAGAGAGACCACCACCATTGGAGTTCGTACAGAATGTGCATCTGGCATTTCAGAAATGTTGTTTGGCCTCCTGGAGAGAAGCAGTATAGTTTTTCATCTGGAAAGTATTCAAAGGGTATTTGGTGGGAAGGAAATTTGTAGCTGTGTAATACAATTATGCAGACAAAGGTTGCATCCAAAGTGGGGTAACAGTCTGTGGGAGAGGAAAGCAGGATAAGAGAAAATAGTGATTAACTATTTTGTTGTAAAGGGTTCTGAGAGAGTTGAAGGGATAAATGGGATCAGCTCCAGGCCACAGGGACTGCAGCAGAGTAGTGGGAGCAGAACATCCCAAAGTGGGAACAGGGGGAAGAACCTTTCTCTAAACCACATAGATGTTTCCAGTACAATGTTGATAGTTAGGAAATAAGGGACGTGACAATGTTGATAATTGGGAAATAAGGGACAAGCCCAATTTTTGGCCTAAAGTACTCTGTTAGAAGTGTATATAAATAAACAAATACAATCTAAAATTCAAGTAGGTGTTGTAGGTGTTAAAAATGTAGGTTTGAATTAGTGCTATGAAGCAGAAAAGGGCAGATATTTGGAGTATTTTATTCCTTGGCTATAATTCTGCTTTGCAAATGGCACTGAGAAATATTTGACCACTCTTGTTTCCCTCAGCTATGGGGAAAACTCTGATGATTCACGGTGTAAGAAACAACATTTCTGTGTATCTCTGTAGCACTTCTGCTGTAGTAACAGCTCAGTTTCAATGTTTTGCTCAGTTTTCAGTGTTTTATAGAAACAGATGAATTTTAGTGAGATAAGAAGGTAGGAAGAGTCACCGAGTGGCCAGCCTAAAGTCGCAGAGGGAACCAAGCCATTGCGGAGCAGTTAATCTGTCCACCTAGTGATAGACTAGCCAGGCAGCCACCGGCTTGGAAACTTGCCTGTTCTGCAACCAGATCAAAGCACTGTACATGTGCTAGTTTTGCCTGCCCATTTCCAGATAAGTGTTGTCTCCTTTGCATATTGCAGGGTGTTTCTTCATTTCCCATAAGGAATCACTTCTGAGTTTGCTAAATGGAGGAAAGGGACCTCAATTCCACTCGCATAAGATCAGCTTTTTGGCAGCCATACAGCTTTCAGGAGAGAGACAGGAGAGAAAAAGGAAGCGCCCATTAGGAACAAGAAGATGTCAGGCTGTTTTAAGTGCAGGGGTTGTTCAAACAGCAGGTCCTTGTTAGAAGTGTGTAGTTTTTGGACATGTCCCTAGCCTAGGCTCTCTGCAGTACAGTAGCATTTCCAGAAATGAGTAGTGGGAGGGGATTTTGTCATGAAATCACACAACATAAGGCAATTATTAATATTATTATTTTAAATCCAAAAGCCTTTGAGTGCACAAATGGCATTATTTCTGTGTGGTTATTTTTATTACCTTATTATAAACTTTAAAAAGGCCAGGAGTTTTTTATTCTTCAGTTTTGGAGGGGAAAAAGTTGCTTCCAGGCTGAGATTTGGCATGCCAAGTCTCTGGCCAGAGCAAATTTTTAAAGCTGTATCATAAACCCCTGAAAAAAGGAGTTTATAATAGAAATGCAGACATACAGTTAATTATATCGTCATGAATGGCGCCAGTATAATTAGCTAACTTCTATATGATGCCAAGTTTTAAAGTATTTTGCTTTTATGGCACTGGATGTCAAAAGCTCTTTGTTAGTTTCTTTCATTTTTGCCTTTATTGTCTTACTGACCTGGCTCACCAGGTTAGGAAAATGGCTTGCAGATTTTTCTTCAGAGCTGAAGAACTTTTGCAGCCTCAGTGGATAGCAGAACCCTAAAACACAGGGTGTCAGAGTGGATTCCTTCCAGGGGCAGGCCGGAGGGCATCAACAGATGCAGATTACTCTGAATAACCCTGGACTTGTGGTTCCCACTGAAGGGCTGTTTGGAGACCACTGATAATCTCAGCTGAATGGGAATCTGCTAACATTGGGGCTTTACATACACTTTTAAGGTGACAGTTTTAAAGAAAGATAAAATGCAGCTGAAGGAAAGGAACATAATTTGTTTTTTAAACACAGGTTCAAAACCAGAGAAAGGTGCTAACAATAGAGCCAAGGAGTTTATGGGATGAGAAAAGCTCCTTCCTCAGGTTTCTCTTTCCAAGTATCTGTAGCCTTTTTGTAGCTCCTTGCTTTTTAAATGCTTCATAGCATTTAAACAGGGATCACGTTCACCCACCGCTGAAATCCAGCTTCCTCTGGAACAGAATACAGTAACCATCACAATAATGTTACCAGGGCTATAGTTTAGGTTGCAAAGTAAAGATGAACATGTTATTAAAGAACCAGGGGAATCTGTCAATTAGCCACACATGCTCAAATATTATTTGAATTGATAGGGATAGCTGAACACCCTAATTCACAGAAAACAATCATTGTAATTTCAGTGTCCAGGCAATGTCTGGGCCTGCGTTTTAAGCTGAATTTTCAGAAAATATTTTTTCAGTGAATTTTAAATTTTCTTTTACCACAGAATATCAGTATGCATGTAATAGTATACTTAAAGTTACTTATTTTACTAGTATTTAACATGTCCATATTTGTATGCAGATATTAAATATTTTTAATATTCATACGCTTGATATTAGTTTTCTCAATGCAGCTGATAAAGATCTGAAGGTGAAATACAGTTTCAAGTTCAAGAACATTTTCAGTTCAAATACACTGCACCCTGTAGCTGATTGCTCTTTAGGAATTGTCTAAATGTGCTGCCCTGAGGAGGTATTTTTTCTGTATGGGTGGTATATAAGGTGACCTATTAAGGCAATCCTACTACTGTTTTGTTTGATTTTTTATTTTTTATTTTTTTTAAAAAAGTGTAAGACTGAAATGGAATCATTCTTTAGTGTTTGGGCAGGTGGGCAGTCTCTCCAATCTGGTAGTCCTGCATTATCATGCCTGATGGAGTATTCTCTGCTGATCTACATTTCTTCAGAACTGCCATCTAATTCCATCTCTTCCAGTAAAATTTTCAATGCAATTCAAAAATTACAAATTGAAAAATTACTTTTAAAAGTAATTTGTTGCACAATAATCAACAACACAGCAGGAATTAACATGGGCTGTGCTGTACTTTTCAGGCAATCTTTTCCTTCTCTTGGCCCTGTGCTTGTCACCTTTCCATGACAGCTCTTCTTTTTATCATCATTTTTGGTTATATGCTATTTACTGGCCACATGGAGTTCCACACCTACTGTTATTCCATATTAAACTGATAAGGCAAAGTAATGACGTGAGCTCAGTTACCACACACTCCCTTTTTTCATGTTGGATTAGTGAAGGGCCCTCAGGTGGCTCCTTCCAGCTCCAACACGCGTGAGGAGTCCTGCTGGTTGCAGCAGAACTGCCCACGTGAGTAAGGGCTGAGGGACCGGGCACCCGGTGAGGAACAATGATTTCTGCTCTGCCAGGGGCATGTCAAGTCAGTGGCCACCAACCTCTGTAATGGAATTAATGAGGGGAAACAGTAGCCAGCACTGACAAGTTAGGATAAACTCTGCGAGCTGCAGTGCCACATTCAATTACTGGATTTCATTGTTGTTCCCCGGAGATGGGGAACCTCTGACAACCTCCATGAAAGCTGAACTGGAAAGGCTAGGAACAGAAAAAGCAAGTATGAGTAAAGCTCATGCTGGTCTCCTTTAAAAAAAAAAAAAAAAAAAAAAAAAAAAAAAACTAGCACCAAAAAAGCCCTGCCTTTCTTTTCGGTCCCTGACTCTGCTACAAAGTCTGCACTTTGCTGCCTGGCAGGAAGCGTTAAAATAAATTGCTTTCAAATGAAAAGAGAAATAAAAGTTAGGAAAACTTTTTTTTTTTTTTTTTTTTTTTTTTTAATTTTGTCTGTACTTAATTTTGTTGTTCTGTTGGAAGTGACACTTTTACATTTTGACACAAAGCATATTTTGATCTAAACTCCTTGTATAAACCAGATTGGACTATCAAGATTCCTGGGCCTGCTTTAAAAAAATAAGACCTAAGGCATCTTTTTTCCATTCCAAATAAGGGCATTTACTAGTAAAGGAACCAGAGAATTAGTCCAAAGAGTGCAAAAGACGTTTTGATGCCAATGGTATTTTATTCCATAGAGTACTTCACTCGACCATAGATTCCAACACATATGAGCAAAATAGCAGCCTGGAGGAATGATTCATGTGGAATTATTTAATTCTGCTCAGCAGAGTGCTACTTTTAGCTGGGAAAAACGTTCTCATAGACTGGTAGGCAACAGAATATCCAGTACAAAGCCAAATGACATCACCGGCTTCTCTGTGTAACAAAAGGCCAATGGCATCCCCCCTTGCTGAGTGAAAATTAGCAGCAGGTCTTTGCACAGTGCACATACTTTGCGAGGAGGGAATTGTGTCATTGTTATTTGCTATTTCCGCAAGTTGACACTTATCTTGTAAGCACATCAACTGTTTGCTTTAGCTCCACAAGCCATTTCCTATACATTATATCAGTTAGTCATGCTGTTCTGCATTGTGTGCAGAAGAGGTTAAATTCCACATGTAAGGAAATCAAGGAACAACTACCTAAATAACTACATAAGAACAACTACGAATTTCTTAAAAAGTGACTGTGTGGGTAAACTGATTAAGGCTTTTGCTTCTACTGCATTTGAAGCCAGATGAGCATATCAAACTCTTAGACTTCTTAAAGGAAATTAAACCAATTCAAATTCTGCCAAGTTACTAAGTTAAAATTGCACCTTTTCTCATTTTTCTTCCCCAAAAGTACACAGTTATGTGAACAGTGGAAGACACCAGCTCCTTTTCACATATATTCCCATATGTAAAGAAATACATTTTTATAATCATTGCATATTAGCAGACACTGCCCACTTTTATTAACAAACGTTTGTCTGCTGCATCGTGGCTGGGGAATTGCTTTATCCTTGCTAGGGAATTGTATATCTTCTACTTTTTTTTAATTATTATTTTTTTTTTTTTTCCCAGTTCTGATGTCATTGAGGCTTTGGATTTGGTTTTGTCATTTGTATTTATTTAATTAGAGCTATACTGTCATGCAGCGCTCCACTGTACATCTGAGACTTTGGTAAACAGAACTGTAACTCCTCAAGCACAAGGGGAAAATAAGAGGGGGGATAAAAAGCAGGACTATAATGAAATACTACATTCTTTGGCAAATACTAATGAATATTTTATACTGCTTGGTTTAAAACATAATATTGCAAGATTCTGTTAGAGGGCTAGAATATATGGTGGGTTTCTTGTTGTTGTTTGTTTTGTTTGTTGTTTGTTTGTTTGCTTGTTTGTTTGTTTCCATCTCATCTGTCTTTGTGCTATAGTAGGATCCTGAAAAAAATAAATTCACCTGATCCATGGTTGGATTCAAATTCATTAGTCAAGATTTTCAGATTTGGATTTCTGCAATTGAAACAGTTCAAATATTCATTAACATCACTGCTCTTCAACTTTTCTTTACTTTTAAATATCCCAGGACAATACTATAAAATCCTCATGGAGAGAAATGTAAAAATTTATGGCTTCAATTCACCAAACACTTAAGCAAGTGCTTAATTTAAAACATATGGATAATCCAAATTTGCTTCAGTCATTGGCTTCTGGAGTAGAGCCAATACATTTGGAATGCATCCTGCATATTTATTCTACTATATACATGATTTTATCACGTGTGTGAAGTTGCTTGTGATTAAATTTGTCAATTACAGTAATTGGATTGAAATTTAACCTGAGAAAAATTTTCAGTGCAACTAGCATTTGAGGCAAATTTTTTTTTTCTTTCTTGAATAATAATAAAAAAAAATAATCTAAGTAAAAACAATTGGATTTGTTGGCTGAGATATTAACCTGATACTCAATCTGATTCTTAAGTGTACTAGAAATATCTGGAGAAACTGCATCCAATTTTCTCACCAGGTTTCTCAGTAACGTTGTTTGATTCTCCAAATACTGCCCCGAATAGATTCTGTTGACAAAGCTTTAACTTTAGCAGTTCATCTAAAAATATTTCTTTCTTAAAGAATTGATATTGATTGTTTGCAATATTAAAATTAAGATGTGGCAGAGTCTGTCCTTTGCACCTGTCCGCCCTGGTGGACATTTTCTGAGAAATTTGAGAGATGGTCTGGTAGATGGATGCTACCCAGAGCACATATGTTCAGGCAGTGTGTAAGTCAGAATTCTTATTCCATTGGTTAAAAAAAAAAAAAAAAACTGGTAGTAAAAAACAAATGAAGTGCTCTAAACAGAAATAAGTCAGCGTTTCTAAATGATCGGGCTGGTCTCCTACATAATGTGCTTTTATTCTAAGAGAAATTGTTACCTCCCTTGATTGTTGTTCTGCTATGTCATTTTCTGTATACTTTGTATATGAAACAAATACAAGAATATATTACGACCTTTTACAGAAAAGTTGCATGGGCCTAACTGATAAAGTCCATCCTTCCCCACCAACAGGAAGGACTGATGTATTTGTATTAGTATCCATATTATTCAACTCAGAAACATTGTTGAGGGTGAAGGGCTTCCAGGATGGCTAGAGTGACCCTACAAAATGTTTGATGTGCTACTGTAGGAAGCAGAAATTTCCTTTGGTTTCCTCAGATGGAAACTTGGACTCTTTGTTCCCCAGTTCTCTGATTCCTGGACTACTCTCTTCAAAAGATATTTCAGCTTTTTGTGTTATTTTTAAAACAGGAAGAAACAGTTTTTCTTTGTTTTTAAGTTTATTACTGAAGCCAAACTTGAAAGAACTTTTTAACAGAAGTATAAAAACACTAGCATCTGTTTTCCTATCACTGGTGACTAACTAACGGTCTCAAAGGAAGCTCCATTCCAGCATGACTTGCTTCCATCCACAGCTAAGCTACCAGCATGTCCTGTAGCCATCAGTGACATTGTTCTTCACCAAGAGGACAGTCAGGCACTGGCACACACTTCCCAGGGATGTGGTCACGGCAGCAAGCCTGCCAGAGTTCAAGGAGCATTTGGACAATGCTCTCAGATGTAGGGTTTAATTTAGGTAGTCCTGTGTGGAGGCAGGACTTGCAGCCGATGATTCTTATGGGTCCCTTCCAATGCAATATATTCTGTAATTCTATGATTGCGGGAGCCAATGCTGCTCAGGCACACTAACGTGTGGCAAACTTCCATGTGGAAACTTCCTTATGGAAAAGGTGTACAAAATTATTTATAATGTGTCTTTAAAGGAGATACTCAGATGAAATTTTTGATGTTTGTGTAAGGTCACAGATTATTAGTAGCTTCTAGTTTACAGGGGCCAGATGCAAGTCAACCAATGCATGAGAACCAAAGAGATTTTTCCTTTGGTACTCTTGGTTTTACTTACCTTTGCATGGGATCTTGTCCAAACTTGGAATTGGAGCTGGATTTTATGTCCTCTCTACTAATCCTCTGGATATTTAATTCCTGAAAGTGAGACCATGAAGCCTTCTTGAACAGGTTTAAAAATAATAATATTTATACACACATAAAATCCAATATACTGAACATTGTTGAAAATCAGGCATTATCCATGACACAACTGGAGGCCACAGGTTTTCCTTGAGACTCCAGTAGCTGCCCATTCCTTCACCAAACACTAAAAGTCATAATACTGTTCTGGAATGACTGCAAGTGACAAAGATGGCAGACCTGCTCTCAGTACCTTGGCATCTACTAGAGGTAGATGGCATAGGTGTGAGTTTCAAAAAGAATGAATAAATAACAAATGGAAGAATTAGCATGTTCAGAATTATTCTTCCCTACAGTAATGTCACTATTCGGGATGACTTTAATATGATGCCCTACATTGTGACCAGCTTGCTTTCCTCCTCCTATTCTCCTTCAGTTCTCTAATGAACACAGCAAAAACTACCCTGAGTTGTTGTGCTTTCATCTTCAGAGACATCTGGTTTCTTGAATCAATATGTATTTTTAGTGACTCGAGACAGTCAATAGAGAGTATGAAATTACTAATGGAAGAATCAAGGTTCCTGAACAACTTACTTTTCTTTTTCTTTTTAATCACCCAGTTTTTATTTTCCTTCTTCTCTCTGTAACCATTTATGCAAAAATTTTAAAGGCTATAGATGATCCCTTCTCTATTTACCCACTAATCACTGAGTAAGAGAGTTTGCTCAGATCCTGCTCAGTAAGTCAAAATCTGAAAACTCAGCACTAATTATAACTTTTCATTTGATGGTTATGAATACACAACCTTGTCAGCTCAGATATGAATGCTTCATTCTGAAGTCTGCAAGTCAAGACTTCTTTAAGTATTTTAAAAGAGAGACTGCTGGTTTTCACAATGAAGTGAGAGATAATCATTACATATGCATTTCAATGGGACAATAATATCCTCTCTTGCGTATCTGTATAGCCAGTGTAGAAGTTTGTAGTGGAAGGATATGAGACATCAAGTCTTTTGATAACTCAGGAGATACTGTTTTGTCTTGCTGTTAGACTCAAAGGTAATGTTGACTTCCAATTAGCATGAACCAGTGCAATGTTAAATGTTTGACTGGAAAACAGACTGGAGGGGAGGGACCGGAGACGTGACTATCAGGTGGGATGCTATAAACCTTGAATGAAGATTTAGGTTTGTGAAAACTCACCTAGATAAGCTTTTTTTTTTTTTTTCTTTTTTTTTTTAATCTCTCTGTCACATTCCACTTATGTATTGTGGCAACCTTTGTTTCCTTAGGCTAACTTTTTATCTGGAAGTAAATGATGAATTACCACCAATGTAAACTTTATACTCATCCGCTTGCAAACTGCAGTGCTTCTGACATCAGAGGTGCCATAAAGTATATCCACTTGAAAGGATAGTACATGGCTAATTTATTGACATGCATTCTTGATCTAACTGCTGAAGAATGATGATTCTCCAGACATACGGCTTTTGTGGGAGACTTTCAAGTAGCTTTTGAACTGATTCAAAGCGTGCCTCTGACTAAGAAATCACTGGTTGCCCTGAAGTAAACAAGGTGACTATACTGGCCACCAACTATGACTGTGTAACATCGGGGAATTTGCCTTCTAAGGTGTGTCAGGGAAACCTACTAAATTCATGCTCACAACAGGAGAGCTTCAAGTAACCTGGATGTTGACGCACTGCAACTGAACGCATAGAGAGGATCGCATAGGCAAAGCCAGGTGGTTTATGACAAGTGTTTCCTATACAGAAATGTAAGATGCAACCTTTGTTATTTTAGGAGACATTGTTTAGTAGAGATAAGATACTGAATTTCAAAGAACACGGGTACTTACAAGCTGCTGGTGAAACAGAAAACTAGTTTGGCTACTCAGTCATGCTGAAAAAGCCAGACTGGTGGGGGAATGCGTGTTTTGTTGCCAGAGATTGGTATGACTGCATTAGTTGTGTGACCACAAAACTTCAATTAATTTTCATGCAAATTCCCTTAAAACACTGCCCTTAAAATTTAACTTCATACATGATTTATACTAATTATATTTTTCAGAAGAAAATATAATATATTAAAATTTGCAATAGATGTTGAGAAGATATTTCTCTGCTACCAGTTTCCTTAGGAGCAAGGACTGAATCCTCCAGGCCTAGAAAATAGAAAATCTTGTGCTTAAAGTTACAATAAAATCACATTTTCTACTCACCTATCTGTCCACAGAGCTACCTGGCTCACATACTTTAATAATCATACCATAAAATTTTATTTATTTTTTAACAGGTAAGGTATTTACAGTTTTATAGGTTAGAACAAGTGCAGTGCTTATTTCTGGAACTGTCAAACATCTGAAGTGACATTTGTGCAGGGCTGAGCGTATCCTGGGCATGAGAAAAACTCTTTTGAAGTCACTTTTTCTGGTCTAAGAAAATAGAAAAAATGTATACCTAATGATTTAACACATTTATCACAGCACTTCTAATTAATTCTCTTGTACACAGATATGAAGATAAGCATCATAATTAAAAGTGGGTCAGATTTGAAAGGGGAAACTGAGAAATCCTTATGTAGTTAAATTCTGACTTTCTTGAAGAAAAGCTGATTTTGGATTTAAAGGTTGGCTTTGGGTCCACTCACCTATAGATCTTCAGGAAAACATGCAACAGCTGTATCAGAAAATCTTCTGGATTTTCAGTTACTGAATCTGTTCTGGTGAACCACCAACACAACGTATCTGAAGAAACCTCTTCGGTGCAGTGCAGATGCCCAGCCCTACCGCTGCCTGAAAACATGGCTGTGTAGCATGCTTGCTGCAGGTCTTCATTCAGAAGGTTGGCCAGCACTTCATAGCTCTTGGTGTAGGAAAAAAAAATGCATGGAGAAGCAAAAAATACAGGGAAAATATCTCTTCTTGGGCCTGGAAACAAAGAAGACCTCATGAGTGGAATTAAGCAATCCCTGTGCTTAGTTTTGTGAACTATAAATGAACTTTTCAACTTACATAATATTCTCTAAATACTATAGGAGATACATAGCATATTCTTGGATCCTGTAGGAAAATGCACTCAAAATGGATTTCCAAATGTAGCATCTGAAGCAAATATGTATTAAACATTAAATGCTAATGCAGGTGTGCCCCATGTTCCTATCCTTAAGTAGCTATCTCTACACAAGTGAGGGAAGGCAAAGAACTGTGAAGCTTCTTGACCAGCTGTCAAAAGAAGCTTCTCTTCTATCTGTCAGTAATTACGTCTATGGGCTGCATAACAGCAACATTCTTTTTCAGAAAATGGAAACGGTATGTTAAAGCATAGTGTTAAATATGGACAGTACTTCAAAGGATATTTAAATTAATAACTTTCAGATGTGGCTGGCTGACTGACTAACCAGTCACGTGCGTCTGTTGCAAGCAGGGGGTACTGGTTTTGAATCACTTTTCAAAGAGGAGCAAAGATGAAGTCTGAGCCACCACAGCTAGCGACCACAATTAACAGAAAAGTGTAGGACATGTTCCATAGAATTAATTAATTGTAGATTAAAAGTGTTGTATATAAAGAAGTATTTTGAATCCAAATATTTAAAATTGTTTGTGTACTTACAGAAGTAAAATATTTTGTTTGTACTTAACAACAGTAGCCATAAAAAGATGCTATATCTGCTTTTATAGTTTGAAGGCTACATATCTCCCAGTGGTAGTAAGTCCTGAGGGAAGGAGGTGACGAGGAAAAGAGCAAGGATCAAGGAAATAACTGAAAAAATTTGTCAGTGAAATGTAGATATGAAATAATAGCTTGCACCTAGCTGACTGTTTCCTTACATCCTTTTTACAAAAGTACTATTTGCTGAAGCAGAGCTTCCTAGAGCAGTGTCTCAGCTGGCTGATGTAACCATGTTACAGCATGGAAGTAGCAATACCAGGATGTTGTCATTAAATTTCTAATGATGCACTAGACCTAGTACCTGAAAACAATTTCAGTGTGTAAATTACTGGTTTGACTAAAAGGAAATAAAGGAGTGGGGGAGGAGAAAAATATTCAAAGTTACTTGAGATATTAATTAACAGTAGGGAAATTGCAGTTAGGCTTGAGTGATTTTAAAAACTATTTTTCAGGTTAACTGGATTTATTCAGCTATGCAAAGAAAGAAGTGTTTAAAGACACTGGGCCACAGCCTGTTTTGGCTTACAGCCTTGCTGTAGCTATGCCACTAAAGTCAGTGTAAAGGATGGGAGTGTTCATGTTTTAGAGTCAGATGCTAACAGCTGGCCAGATCTGTGATCTTTTACCTCTTGATCTTTTCTTAATCCTCCAAGCGTATGCTTAGAAGCAACAGCTTTCCATGCCAAAGCAAAACTGTTGATATTTTCCAAGCCTTATTTTCTAGCTATAATAGTTCTGGTACAGTTAAGCTATATGTTTGACAACATACAACTTTATCATCTGGGAATGAGCATTACATTTGGAATCCAGGGAAAGCAATGTACAATTCAATACTTTCTAAAGGAAGGCTGAGAGTTTGTTGTTCAGGGTGAGCAAATCAAGTCACTATAAATTAAAAAGAGAGACTTTTGTAATAAATTCCTTCAACAGTCTAGAAGATCATTTTAATCTAATGTTATACTTTAACAAATTTACTAGCAACAATTATGTGGCAACCTCTAGTCAGCGATGCAGTCTGTACTTACAAATCCCTTTAATTGTTACGGGTAATTTCAGTTTCCCGGAGCATTTTATTTGTATTGTTTACTTTTTAGGTCTGCCATCGATTAAACAAATCTTAGGGGATTTTCTGAAAACTTACTAGAGTACAACCTCTCCATGCACCCTTGTTCTGTTTATCTAAAGCTACACCAAAGCTGGAACCAGAGTACATGTGTGGGAAGGACATATGGCTAGGTAGAAGACAACATATGTCTTTACTATGCACTTACCATGCAGTTAGTGTTCGGACAGCATCTGTTGTTTGTTTAAACAGGTTTTTTTTTTTTTTTTTTTTTTTTTTTTGTAGGGGGAAGGGTGCAATCTGTTTAAAGGGGACCTGCAAAGAGAAGCAGGGAAAGGGTTTGTGTCTGCATTCTTTTTTTCTCCTTATATTTAAGGAAGAATTGCTTTGGCTTGCTTTTTGCTTTAGAAATTTCAGGACTTTGAAGCATTATCTTTCATGGTTTTGTTTCAGTCATTTTTGGATCACTGAAGCTCAAGGAGTTTTGTCAGCTTTAAATGGAAGGGGGAGTAGTTGTGCACTCCTAACAAAGAGGATTTCTCCAAGATCCCCCAGTGAAATGCATTTGTATTTCCATTACCATCAGAGCACTCAACAACCTCGTGTATGATTAGGGACCTGCAAAGTTGCCTGGTGTTGAGCAGCTTATTTGACATATTCATTTATTTGGCAGACCTTGTGGTGATCTGTTACTGCTGTTCAGGCTGTATGTACTTGTGTGGTGTAGCAGACGTTCATCCTTTCAGCCTCTAGTAGCCCTGCCCATCAGGCAGCAAACACTGCTGTTAGACCCGGGCACAAAGAAGCAGGAGCAACACAAGGTACATCCTGCCCCCTGCTTGATTCCAGGTGCTGGACTGAGGCAGCTGCCCCCAGCCTTCCAGAGCTACACCCTTTGCTGAGGGGTGGCCTACTGAAAACCAAAAGCCCTGTCAGCCATCTTGAATTTACCTCAGAGACTTCCCACCCCCAGAGCCTGACTTAACTCAGCAACACTTTCCAAGCTTTGAGTGGCTCCAAGACCTCCCTCCCCTATTATGTAAAAGGAATTTACTTAAAACCTCACACACTGAGTGGGACAGAACTTGGCCACTGTGGTGGTATTTTGCTAAGCAAGTACAAATATAGAGGCAGACTCAGTTTTGGCAGGAAATAATTCCTGTCTCAGTTATTAGTCCTTTCACATGTGTGATCTCTCATATCAGGCAATTCCAAAATATCGGAAGTCAGGATGGAAGGGCAGAAGCCCAGCCTGGCTGACCAGGAATCTTCTACTGGAGCTTAGGCAAAAAGAGAAAGTGTATGGCTGCTGGAAGGAGGGTCAGGCAAAGAGAAAGGAATACAGGGACACTGTTTGTGTCTGTAGGGAGAAAATTCGTGAGGCCAAAGCCCAGCTTGAGTTGAAGCTGGCCATGTCTGTGGGAGATAATACAAAAGGTTTTTTTAGATATGTGAACAGAAAAAGGAGAACGAAAGAAAACATAGGTCTGCTGCTTGATGGGAAGGTCTCATCACAGACAATGACATAGGCAAAGCAGAGACGTTTAATGCCTTCTTTGCCTCTGTCTTCAACACTGATGATGGGCTTCGGGACCTGGGGTGCCCTGAGCTGTGACGGTGGGAATGACAAACTCCCAACCGACCCTGAACATGTGCGGGATTTTCTGCCCCACCTGGATCCATACAAGTCCATGGGTCCAGATGGGATTCATCCCAGGGTGCTTAAAGAGCTGGCTGACGTCATTGTGGGACCTCTCTCAATTATTTTTCAACGGTCTTGGGAATCTGGAGAAGTCCCGGTAGACTGGAACCTGGCAAATGTTGTGCCAATTTTCAAGAAGGGTCAGAAAGAAGACCCAAGCAATTACAGGCCTGTCAGTCTCACGTCAGTGCCTGATAAAATTATGGAGAAGATGATCCTTGAAGTTATTGAAGTGCACCTGGGGGACAATTCTGTCATTGGTCCCAGCCAACATGGGTTCATGAGGGGTAGGTCCTGCCTAACAAATTAGATTTCCTTTTATGATAAGATCACCCATCTAGTTGATCAAGGGAAACCAGCTGATGTGATCTTTTTGGACTTCAGCAAAGCTTTTGACACGGTTTCCCACAGGATCCTACTGGACAAAATGTCCAGCATACAACTTAACAAAAACATCATCTGATGGGTGAGCAATTGGCTGACGGGCAGGGCTCACAGGGATGTGGTAAATGGGGCCGCAACTGGCTGGCGGATGGTCACTAGTGGGGTCCCTCAAGGCTCCTTTTTAGGGCCAGTCCTCTTCAATGTTTTTATAAATGATTTGGATGTAGGAATAGAAGGTATTTTGAGCAAATTTGCCGATGACACCAAACTTGGAGGAGTTGTGGACTCGAATGACGGTGGAAAGGCCCTGCAGAGAGATCTGGACAGATTGGAGAGCTGGGCGATCACCAACCACATGAAGTTTAACAAAAGCAAGTGCCGGGTCCTGCACCTGGGATGGGGCAGCCCTGGCTATATGTACAGACTGGGCGATGAGACGCTGGAGAGCAGCCCCGCAGAGAGGGATCTGGGGGTCATGGTTGACAGCAAGTTGAATATGAGCCAGCAGTGTGCCCTGGCAGCCAGGAGGGCCAACTCTATCCTGGGGTGCATCAAGTACGGCATTTCCAGTCAGTCGAGGGAAGTGATTGTCCCGCTCTACTCTGCGCTGGTGCGGCCTCACCTCGAGCACTGTGTGCAGTTCTGGGCACCTCAGTACAAAAAGGACATGAAACTGTTGGAGAGTGTCCAGGGGAGGGCGATGAAGATGGTGAAGGGCCTAGAGGGGAAGATGTATGAGGAGCGGCTGAGGTCACTGGGTCTGTTCAGCCTAGAGAAGAGGAGGCTGAGGGGGACCTTATTGCTGTCTACAACTTCCTCGTGAGGGGGAGTGGAGAGGCAGGTGACCTATTCTCCATAATCACCAGTGATAGGACCCACAGGAATGGTGTTAAGCTGAGGCAGGGGAGGTTTAGGCTGGACATCAGGAGGAGGTTCTTCACCAAGAGGGTGGTCGCACACTGGAACAGGCTTTCCAGTGAAGTAGTCACTGCACCAAGCCTGTCTGAATTTAAGAAGCAATTGGACTGTGCACTTAGTCACATGGTCTAAACTTTTGGGTAGACCTGTGTGGTTCCGGGAGTTGGACTTGATGATCCTTATGGGTCCCTTCCAACTTGGGATATTCTATGATTCTATGATCTCTCAAATCAACTGGTTTCCCACTTGTCTTTTACTCTTTAAAGAAAAGCAGAGAAGGCCAACCTGGATTTCTGTGGTGCTTAGTGTTTTATTTTAGGAATTCTGAAACTCAAAAAGAAGAGACAGAAGGACAGGGGAGGGCAACTTACAATACTCATCTGAGCATTGTAATTGCTCGTATGAATACTTCTAGTATTTGAATTTGAATTCTCTGAGGGCATCTTGGTATTATGAAAAACAATATGTTCATTTAGGAAATTCAGTTTTAAGTTGGCCCTCACATCACCCAGGCTGGATGAAAACCACAAGCTTGAACACAGCAAACTCCGGGAAGTCTGGTCTGTCATTATACTTCAGGGTCCAAGGCCTGGAGTGAGGGGAGCACACAAGCTAGACAAAGGAAAACACATTTTAAATGTTTCAGTATTGTCCCCTTTTGTTGTTTACCTACTATTCTTTTTTATGCTAAAGTGGATTGACAATGTTTCAAGAAATTTTATTTTGTTGAGGGGGGGGAAATACCTAGTTTAAAAAAAAAAAAAAAAAAAAAAAAAAACTGTTCATTTCCTTTTGCTTATGATTTTGGTGTTTTACAAACCTCTTTCGTCTTTCTACCATCACTTAAGAATAGCAATATAACTTTTAATGACAGGATTCAATAAAACCATGCATATTATCCCTTTCTGGGTGTAGGAAAGTTAAAAAAAAAAATGGAGAGACTAGGACAGGTGTTTCCTTTTGGCTTGTTTTGTTATACACTTTATAGTAACAATGATTTTTTAAATATAAGAGTTTAGTTAAAATATTTTGAATATTATTGCAGCACAAAACTTGTTTAAAAGTCATTTTTCCTCAGACAAAAAAAAAAAAAAGATGACCTAACACTACAAGACACAACTAAAAAATAAACTTCTAAGACACTCAAGCAAAATACTGTGCAGTGGACCGGGACAATCAACTAGATAATATTTATTACAGAAGTATCTAAGGACTGTAGTAGCTCACAAGATGAAGATGACTCAGGAATACTTTTATTTTGCTGAAGAGTACATTACAAAAGAAATGATGTGTTTTTTCTGCCCTAGTCATTATGTATATAGCCTTGGCTGGAGAGTGGTATAGGGGGGACAAAATGGGGACAATCCAGGGGAAAGCAAGAAGGGTGATCAGAGGTGTTGTAAATATGGCTTAAGATGAAAGGTTGAAAGAAATAGGGCCCTGTCCTTAAAGACTAACAGAAAACATAATATGCAAGTGTGCAAAAGCTGTGAAAAGAAAGGAAGAATCTATCCTTTACACCTATGAGGCACAAGAAGGGAAATAATGAGCTTAACTTGTGTCGAATGGCTTCTGGCTAAATGTTAAAAAAAAAAAAAAAAAAAAAAAAAACTATTAGTTAAGCTAAAAAATGCTAGTGTACAGAGAGGTGCTGAAGCTTTGTTTTGAACGTCTTTAGATCTACCAGAAATAACGTGAAAAAGATGGACCCTACTCTGGGAGTAAGGCACTAAATACCTTTCGGAAGTCCTTTCTGGCCTTAGTTACCACGATTCTCTCCTTCTGAGTGTATCTGGCCGAGTGCATGGCTTACTTGTTCCTGCTCCTCTTCTTTATGTCTTTCCATGTACCTTTGGAAGGCCAGGGTACCCAGCTTGGGCCGACGATACCTCAGTTCACCTGTCACAACAGGCAGAGCAACTTTGTTTTGGTAAACCCTATGGTTTGTCTTAGACCTCCGTAATTTGAATTCATATTTTAGCAACTTTTCTCCCAGTGAAGGCATCTAAATTCCACTTTTCGACCTACTGTGCAGTAACTCAACTGCCAAACCTGCCTGAGTGCTGATTTGAATGTTCAGTTGTAAGACTGGGACACCCTTTGAAGATGGGTGTGTTTGAACGCTGGTTTGGCTGCATTAAAGGGAAAAAGAAGACATGGAAATATATTAAGCAATGTTGAATAGCTGCTAGAGGTTTGGTTGAAGAACTCTAAGGAGGAAATGTAAAATTTATTTATGTACAACATTTAGCTAATTTATCAGAATATTCTTCAACTACTGATCCATGTAATATGTGTTATATTTTAAGGTGTAGGTTGTTGGGTTTTTTATTGACAGGAAGACTGAAGAAGTAATTTTAATTTAAGTCATTTTATTTATATGCACCCCTAAACATATTTGTATACACAGGGAGCTCCAATTATAGTGTAATTAGAGTAACATAAGAGCCTTGAGATCAGGAGTTCAAATTTATATTTGTAAATATTCCACTAACATCTAAAACACTCTTCAAAGATGTTTATTATCTCCATTTTCTGATTGATGGGGTTGTCATGCTTTTAAATAGAAACCACACTAGTATTAACAGAGAGAGTTTCACCTATATACAAGACCTTTACTGCTTGAATGTTTGAATGATTGTAACTGTAAGATAATTGGAGGAGGAAGTTTAAATACATGAATGTGAGGGGGAAGAAGCTAAAGAGCCGAGCCTGCATTCCTCTCTTGTATCTACATAACATCAAGATTATTATTAATTTTATTGAATACTAAAAAATGACTATATAAAAAGCAGAAAGAGAACATAAGCAGTATGGCCAACTGTGTTTTTATTTATTTAACTTTTTTTTGGGGGGGGGGGGATTATTGGAAATAAAAAGAACATTAATTTTTTTAAGTGTATGACAACATTGATTCATCCAGTGTTGTCCAATCAAATTCTTTACTGGTATGCAATATGGGAAGTGATGTTCATGCAGCAGATTCATCTATTTATTCACATATTAACAATAGGTTATGGCATGATTTGGTTTCTGGATATTGTCTGTTCTATTCCCTTCAGGAAAAAGTCTGTTAGATTGGTTGTTATTTCTGGAAATAACTCCTATAGAGAAGCCTGACAAGTATCTTATTGATCCAAGACAAATATGGAAAGAGGAGATTTTTGGCAAAAACAGATGAGAAGTAACATTTCTTAACTGATACGATTTTAAAAATCTGTTCTTACAGTCTTTACTCAAGTAAACTATCATCAGCCTTAGCTTGGATTTCTTTAATGATGCCTATAAGAAAATATTTCTGTTTTAACGTTTTGTTCTCTTTTGTTTTTCAGTGTTGATTCTGGAGCATATTTTATGATTAACTGATTGCTGAGAGCAGTTCAGCTTTATAATAAACCAAACCTTTAAGATTAGTATTTGTCTCTTACTCTGGGATAGCAGAATAAGATTATAGTTTGGGAACTGACAGCCTCCAGAGCTGGAAATCCACTGACATCCCACTCTGCCAGAGAGCTGGGATGGGGCAGGTGGCCGTACAAAGTTGTAGCCCAGTGTGTACTGGGAGCCACTGGTGTCATCCATTCCCCACTGCTGGAGTAATGCTTGGGGTGGGCCTGGAGGCCTTCAGACTGGGTTCCCCGGGGAGGCATGCCCAGCTGGGATTGGGCTGGTTTAAAGATGGAGCTGTAGCTCTGTACACGTTTGGGCTCGGAGTGACTGAAACAACAGTTTAAAAGAGTTCCAATCTTTAATGAATAAATACCTTACTCAAGTGCATTTTTAAGGCATCTGCAATTGTTGTAGAAAGTCAATGTTTTGCTGTTGAAATGCCTTGTACCAGAAAATATGTATGATTATTCTTCGGGGAATGATGAGATGCACCTGGTCTAATCCTTGCTGTCATTTTACTTTAACTAAAAAAATTAATTTTTGTGAGGTTTTGGAGAAAAGATAAACTCAAATTAATTTTTCATTGGGAATAAGTCATACCATCTGCTAATTTATTCTCTGGTGCAGTCATGTTTTGAATTGGTTAACTGCTTCAGTAAGGGAAGAAAGGGGACAGAATAGTTTGTCTGTTGCTCCAGGGAGACTTGCTAAAGCTAATATGTTGCATCAGTTAAAAAGGAAAACAAGGGGAAAGGTATGGATTTCCTAACACCATCTGTGTCACATACATGAAGGATGAATTCTCACACTGCAAAAGAGCTGGAAGAAACATCCTTGGAATATACAGATTAGTGGTAGCTCTGTTGATATGGTATATGTGGGGGTGGGAGAGAGATTATGTTGCTAACATCTTGGATTAGGTTTGTGGTTTCTAGAAAAGATGAATTTCTTAAGAGGCCTTCTCCCTGCTGCAGGAGAAATGGAGTCAGATCTGAGCATGAAAACTTGGTTGGTTACGACAGAGGCACTCTTTAGCAGAAGATTCGCTCTCTAGCTAGGAGCTTTTATGTCCTTGTACTGTGTTCTATTTTATTTTTGTCTGAGATAAAGACCTGGGTGTTTCTGGGTTGTTGAGACCTCTGGAATTTGACTTCAGTTGTGGAGAAGCAGAGGTTGTGCAGGCCACCCACCCGAATTGCAGATTTAGTGCAGTCCTGCAGTCATTGACTTGAGTATTGTCAAAAAACATGTCATACTATCTGAACAAACACACTTCTATCTGCAAGTGAGTCCTTCATCCGATCCTTTTAGCAAGCCCATATCAGCTTAAAACACACCTTTTGCAGATTGTTTTTGACCTTTCTAGCTATGGACATAGGTCTAGAAATGACTGATACTCATTGACTCTGATCAGTTTTCCTATTCTGAGCCATAAATGTCAAGAGAAATAGCTCTCTCCCTCTTCTGAGGTACCAGGACTTAACAGTAAATGCTTTTCTAGCAGCATTACATAAAACTGAAAAAATGTTTAGCAAACTGTTTTTTAATGACATTAAGCTATGGCTTCAACAGGAAGCAGGGATGCATTGCTCTAACATCTATGGTATGGGTTTGGTGCCAAGAAACAAAACTGAGTGACTGAATGTGAAACAATGCAGGCCACAGTTATTGCAGCATATAATCTAATGTGAAAATCCAAACAAGTAGGACTCACCCAGCATGCAAAAAAGTTTAATGGGACTAGAGGGAACAACAGACTTGAAACAGCGCTGGTTTTGCTGAAATATGAGTCTACACTGGGAGGGGTGAAGTAGCTGGTATACAATCACCACTACATTGCTGTTTATTGCTTTATGGAATTCCCTGAAATTCCTGCTGCTCCCCATGTTTTATTAATCACAGTGAGAAATTGTGTTGAAAGTCACGAGGTGTTCCTTCTATAGCATTTGCTTTCTTGAGCAAGGAGGAGGATTCCCTGTGTCCTCCGCAGTCCTGACAGGCCTTTGGTCCCCTCCTTGTACCCTCCCTCCAGTTTCTATTTCATTGTGGCGCACACCTGGGGGTAGATGGATGACCACATCCAGAAAGGTAGAAAGGGATTTAATGTTTCAAATTCCTTTGCCTCGGAGATGTGAGCGTTACCTACTGGTCTTGTTCTTCTTTCACATTTAATAAATTTGCCCTTCCTTGCAAAGGAGACTTTGCTAAGAGGACATTATGTCCTCAGCTGAAGCCCTTGCCATGAAGCACTATTCTGGAGTTTTCTTCAGTTCATTCTACCTCAGAATGGTGGCTTTTAAGAAACTGCTGTCTAGTAAGAAATATTTTCTTGAATCAGTCTATATACTTTTTTCTCTCAAATGCAAATCTCTCACAGGGCTCTTAATACTTTGCATTTATGTGACACTTCTTGTCGGAAGCTTTCAAACTGTAACATATTATGATTTTTGAAAGTAAGAAAATTCTACCTTAGATACATGTTTTTAATTAGACTAAACAAACAGTAACGAAGTCATGGCCCTGATCTGCAGGTTGATCCCACTGATTGAACCCAGCTCTCACTTGAATTCTTTGTGAAACAGGGGCCTAACTTTGGATGTCTTTCTTCTGGAAATGAAGGAGCTCAGCTGCACCACATGATTAGCTTTTTAAGCAAATAACTTTTTGGCTATCAATGGAGGGAGCCCAGGAGGAATGACCTGCAGGTGTGGAGGAAAATTTAACTTCTCAACCATGCAGTACTGATTCTTTGTTCTGCTGATGCAGGATTAGAGCTCAATGGGAAAGAAAAAGATCAATGACATTTAAGGCTTTGTCTGTGCTGGGGTAGGATTTTTATGTTCTCAGCACCCATAACTGGGAACAGATTTTCAATACTACTCAACTCCCGTTCGATGCTTAAGTACATACTAGCCATTAAAAACAACTCAGCACCAAATGTTGTGAACTTCTGAAAATCCACACACTTGTTTGGGTACTTAAGTTCTCTTTTGAGAAATATAACTCTGTATTTTTTTTAAAAAAATCATAATTCGCCAAAATAGCACATAAAATTTGTACTGTGTGTGGTGCTTCTGCAAACTTAAGCTAGCTGCAAGTAATGGTGTCTACAATATGGTCGCTGTTGTGGAAATTCCACTAGCAAAAATCCCCCACCTAGAGGTAAGCAAACTTCAGGAGAGAATTTGAAATGATTCAAACTGTTTCTCAAGAGTATTGAAACTTAAACCATAAGCCTCTTTGAAGTTTAGGATGTTCTTTTATTAGTAATCCATATTATTACATTTTTGTCTTCTAATTTCTGGGATTTGGATAGACCTGAATAGACAATTTTAAAGCACAAAGATTTTATCCCCCATATTTTTATTCTAGAAGTGACAAAATAACTCGTTAGGGAATGACGGAAGGCTTTTGACTTGGCCAGAAGTAAAAACTGTCTACAACTGTCTTAGGAAAGTTCTGTTAAAAGTGCTCTTGCTTAGCAAGCAAGCGTGTAGTTATTATTTTAAGGAGGTGAATTTAATTAATCACAATTCTCAGGATAGTCAGCATTCCTAGGTCCTATTAATGTAATTCTTAGATTTAAAGCTAGTTATCCAGGCAAATTTGAACCAGTTGACTATGCTACAGTGATTTCTGGTCCTCATGTGTTTGAGCATCCTCTGATTACTCCTGGAGCCAAGTCAGTGTTGGAGAATTTTGTCTTCCAGCAGCATCTTTCCGAGTGTTGAAGAGGTGGGATTCCCCAAGAGCATTGCTGACATGACACCTAGATTGGCTAGTGAGACCCCTTTGCAAATATTACTTATTTCACCGGCGTGGCAGAGGTCACAGTACTGTAATTAGACAAAATGTGGCTTTGCTAATGTGGCTGAGACCCCATGAAGAAGATTTTGCAAAGCTGATACACAAGGACATTGATTGTGGTGGAAATGTATCCTGGTTGGATGGTGTAGCTACACTGACGGCTTTCCACTGCTTTTTCTCTGCAATTCTTTATGTGATGAAGACCACTTTATTTTGAGTTTTGTATTCTGCTGAACAAGTCTGTTAGTTAAGATTCCACTTTGAGGAACTTGGAAGTTGTGGGGATTTTTTTATTTTTGTTTTGTTTTGTCTTGTTTTGAAGATATAATGAGGACTTTGCGCTGGAAGCCTGCAGCAATCCTGTTATGCTGTGATTAATGTCACTGTATAATTCTGACAAGCTGAAGCCCTCCCAGGGTGCTCATTCATCATGAATCTCTCTATAGCTCTTATTTATTTATTGAACAACATGTAAGCACAGTTCCCTTTTTTGTTTAATGTATCAGCATTTCAGTGTATGTGGACTTCAAGGTTTCAGTTTTGTTGACAATAATGAGATCATCCAGACAATTATCGTTTGATTTTCACTTCACTAGTGAGGAAGATTAAAGAAAAGTTAAGGAGCTTTGTCTGTTTCCTGTTACCCATTTACTGAGGGGGAAGAAAAACTAACTGTTTAAAATGTATAAATTATGAGACTTTAGATCATGCTCAAACAGTACGTGAGGAGACTGCATACCATCAGTTCATTGGAGTTTCTAATGGGTCAAGCTGGCTTTCTGCTTAACTAAACCATGACTTGGATCCCTACTTAAACAGCAGGTATGAGTTAAGGTCCAAGGCGTATCCTGTATGTCTACTGCATATGAGCATTCATCCAGCTGCTACACCTTCAAATTCTTCACAGTGCAAAGATTAATTACTTGTACAAGGGTCTGCACCTAGCATTAGCATTTTGTTAAAGCATCCAGGCTCCTGCAGCTCCCTGCCCTGCCCTGTTTCAGTGGGAGAATAAAAATGGATAGGAAAACAGTAGAACTGTAGAATATAGTGGAATAGTTGAGTTGGAAGGGACCTAAAAAGATCATCAAGTCCAGCTGCCTGACCACCTCAGGACTAGCCCAAAATTAAAGCATGTTATTGAGCATGAACTGGTAATAGGATGCCATATAAGGTTCCAAAATCAGGGATGTGCAGTGTCATGGGCCACGGTAGCAATAAAAATGCTGGTCACATTCTTTAACACATTGGAAACTGCTCAGATACTGCTGTGATAGGTGTTGGATAAGAGTCTGAAGTACAGTGATTCTCAGAACAGAAGTAACACTATACCTACACAAAAATGTGTTGCTCTGGACACTTTAAGATCAGACATAAATATCAAGAAGTTGGAGGGAATTCAGAAAAGAGCCACAATCATGATTAAAGAGCACAGAAAGATGATGGCAAGAAAAGAAGAAAAGAACTAGATGTGCATAGTTATATGATGATTAAGAAGGTGCATAAGCTTCTACAGCTAATTGAAGTGTATAAATGTAAAGGAAGGAACATAATTGTTTGGAGTGTTATGAGGGCTTGTAACTGGGAGTAGTTGGATGAAATTAATCAAACAAAAATTTAGGTTGGGAAATTTCCAAACAGTGGACCATATGTTCCCTTCTGGCGTAAAAACGTGTGAAGGGGAACAAAACACTCTAAAAGCCACGTAGTGTTTGAAGTGCAGCTGTTGTTCCACATTCTCTCCCCTGCTTTGTGAAAGTAAGGGCCAGGGCCAGGTTTCTGAAGTGCACATACTATCAATACAAGTGTTAGAAAAACCAGGAAATCTGTAGTTAAGCTTACCCAGCTCTTGAAGTCCCAGTTACAAGTTGTACATTTGCTTTTCAACCTTGCCCATTTTTACTTCCCATGTCTCCTTCCTCCACCCAAACCTTGACTCATATGGAGGCTGTGTGTTTAGAAATGTGTGTTTTGCTTTGTTGGGAAAGCTGATTGAAACTTGGAAGTGTATGATTCATGTGTGGACAGCCTTTCGGTTCAGGTTAAGTTCAAGTGTGTCGAAGGGTGGACAACGAAGGGAGTTGTACAGTGCCAAATATTGTAACCATACTTAACGTGAGTCCTGATAAACAGGTTCAATACCTCCTTCCCCTGTGACAGCTTGTGTATGTGGCTGAAGTAACCACTTTGTATGGGGGACAGAGTTCTTCATGGCTTAAGGTTAACGGTGAGAAGTGCTGTAGAGAATTTTTATACTTTGCTAGAATAAGAACTCAGTGTGTAATTTCTGGGTTTTGTCTTTTCTTTGCATAGAGTATAAATATGGGGGGGACCACAACTTTTTTTTTTTTTTTTTTTTTTTTTTTTTTTCCCCTTTACAAGACCACTTAAAAAGTCTTGCTTTTAGACAGGGCCTTCTCAATTTTACTGAATCCTGATGTCCTCCAAATTGCCCCTTCCAAGTGCTTCCTAACTTCTCCACGCTCCCCACAGCTGTACTCCAGATTGTCCAGTGAAGAATTACTATGTCATGTTTGGAGACTAAATACAATCATTCAAGTATTTCAGCAAGACTGAATTCTGTTTGTTTAAATGCATGTTTCAACATTAATTATAGAGCCATTGCTGATTTCTTCTTAATAAAAGTCCAGAGAACGTAATATGTCATACAGTGACAGTATTTTGGTTTTTCTGTTTGCATTTTTCTAAAAGAAACATTTTGTCCAAGACAGTTCTCCTATTTCCAGATTTTAAACAGACATGGGTCATTTGAAAGTAGGTCAAAGGAGCTTGAAATCTTAAATCTATATAAACTATTTTTTAGAGATACAGTATTTATCCATTTATCATGTATTTTATGTCACCTTTTGTTACCAAATCTCTAAATCTTCAAGCAAATATCTCTAAATTTCCCAACACACAACTAAATCTAAGCATCCTTCATATTTTCAGCATGTTTGAGAAGGAACTTAGACTATTCAGACTAAAGTCCTTTAAAAAACAGAAGCATTTTCCACTAAAATAATTTTATTTAGATGAAAATTGCTGCTGATATAAAGAGGTAAGGTTTGCCAGCTTACGCTAAACATCAGCTTGGTCTACAGCTGTTCAGGGTAGTCTTCGTGTCTTTCTATTAGGTTGTAAAATGTATATTTACATTTTAAGCATTATTGGTCATACATTTTGAAAATAGTAATTGCTCTATTTTATAAACATTTAAGAGACCCTAGATAGCTTTGAGTTTTCTTGTATTAATACATGCAAGTAAATAACACCATATTAACCAAAACCTAGCAACAAGTCTTTTTTTTTTTTTCTTTTTCAATGTTCACTTTAATGTTCTCAAACACCAAACAATAAATGAAATAGACCTGCACCCAAACTGAATTAAAATTTCATCAAAAGCACAAAGGCAAGAGAATTCTGAATTAGCTGAACCTTTGCCTCCTGCTGTGTATCTAGATGTTGCTGGAGTCCCCTAACCTTGATTAGTGTCGGCACCAAAGGCTATGTGTTATTGTAGATCAACTCACACAATTACTGCTGACATCTTTAATCTAGCTTTATAAGCAGAAAAAGATATAACAATGTCTAGTGTTGAGAAGCTGGAGCTACAGAAATTCTGGCTTGAAGTAAAGTGACCATTTTTAACAGGAAGGGTAAATTAAGCATAGGAACAATCCACATAGGGACACATTGGTTTCTCCATCGCTTGAAGTCTTTGTATTAAGAGTGGGTATCTTTTTAAAAGAGGTTCTGTAGATCAAATGAAAATGATGGTTTTGATGCAAAAATTAATGGTTGAGGTTGTTTCGCCTAGGTTACCCAGGAGATCAAATACAATGATCATACCAGTCTATTTTGGATGTAATATCTATAGATTCAGGGAGTAGATTATGTATTCAGCAAAATAGCTTCAGACAAACAAACAGTGAGATATTTAGCTTTATTTATTTCATACTTATATGAGGTATGCTTGTCTTCGGTATTTTATCTATGAAGAAAATCGGTATCTAGATCTAAAAGATGACTGTCAGACAACAGACATATTGTTTCTCTTATGTCAGAAAATAGATTTGATGATTATGCAACCACATGAAGTTTTTTTCAAACAAGCCATGAGCCTACAATTGTAATATTTTTTGATGTTACATTGTCAAGATTTTCCAGTTTCTTAAAACTGCCCTAAAAGGTGTTTATATACTAGTGAGTTATTTCACTTCCCATTTCCTCAAGTCAGCTTAACAGAGAGGTTTGATTAATCTCCAGACATAGGATTTGAAAAGAGCATGTAGGCTGAGTGTGGAGGATTTTTGTTTTGCTTTATCTTATTTTGCTTTTAGTAATAAAGTGACTTAAGTCAATTTATTTAACAAAGCAGACTGGATATTGGTGAATCACCTTAATGGGTTTCAGAGATGGCTTTTTAATTCGCTACAGTTCTTAAGCTATTGAAAGCAGAAAATGAATAAATTATGTCTTTTAAAAACAATAACAACAAACTCAAGTCTAATGACTTCATGGAATGATTTCAAAGTAACATTGCCCCTGGTGGAAAAATGGGAGCTGCCTGCTTTCCAAATGGGCTGCACCTGTGCAGCTCTCAGAGAGGTTAAAAACATATCAAAGATTTTCATCTACGCGGGGCCTTCTGGGACGTGCTAAATGGATTCAGAAGTTGGAGAAGGATCAGCAGTCCTGGCATCGTGTGCTGTGTTACTGTTGGTCCTTGTTTCCTGTTAATTGTGATACTGCCAGAGACTTTTTTTTTTTTTTTTTTTTCCTGTCTCATAAAATAAAATAAAAGACTCAGCCTGCAGGCATCGGATCTGATGCCTTTGCTTGCTGCAGAGATGCAGTCATCTGGTTTTAGCGCTCAACATCTAATGGCTGGCATATGGACAGAACGCAGTGTTCTGTGCCGCTCCCCTGGCTTCTCGTAATCAGCGATTGAGATCCATTATTTCAGCAGGTGTGCTAATATCTGCAAGTGTGGCTGCCTCGCTCTGCTAAAACTGAAGATGTGTGGCTGTGGCCTCTCATACAGAAATGTTAATAAAATCATTATTGCACAGAACGAGTTCTGTTCTACAGAATGGCCAGTGTCCTTAAGAAATACATGGGGTAAGACTCTCTATTTTGGACTGCTGTAGAACTAACTGAAGAATGCAAAAAGGAAGTAGCAAAGTTTGAAGGAGAAGTTTCAGTAACAAGCTGTTGGACCTAAAAGATGGTGGCAGCTGCAGGAGGTAGGGAACATCCCTTAACATAGCTATTATGAAAGTGCACATCTCTTTAAGATATATTTAAATTTCAGAGTAGTTCTTTCCCTTACAGACAAGAAATTCCAGTAGCACAATTATCACCATGTACTCAATAGGCTGCTTTATTTTTAATAAGAAAATCAGAAGAAAAAGCATTTTATCTTTATGCATGTTTCCAAATTACGTATCACATGATATACAGGGAGTCTGAGTTAATAATGCCTTTAGAAACTTTAATGTTTGCACTTTTATTTATTCCTCTTTTGACAGGTCTACTCTTGTTTCATTCTTTGCAATTCACATCATTTCAAGACGCACAGACATTCAACTGTCTAGTTACTGGAGAATTTCAAGTATTTTTTAGGCAACATTGGCATATAGTGCTCCTAGGGCTAGGAGCATGTTCTTGAGAGCATTTATTCCCTGGAACATGAGGACTATGTAAGTGAATAAATCTCTGCAGGATGTGGCTACATTCTTGCAAGATTAATGAGACAGGGAAGGGTTGAAAGAATAGAGAGCTACCACTTAGCCAAATCTCTGTTTGAACGGAGACATTTTTCTGCAGTACTGCTTGAATCTGTACTGTCTGAATTGTGATGGCTGTAATGTGTGGCTCAGAAAGACAAATATTTAGACCCCAATAGAGCTAAGCCTGGAATTTCCAACTGAAATCAAGGAAAATTAAATGTTTCAATCATTACAAATGAATTATCTTGATCTCAAGGTCAGCATCTTCAGTATATGAATGAATAGCGATTAGGTGTAGCAACAAGGTAGCAATCCTAACTGTGCAGAAATCATAGTTATTATATTTTTTTTCCACAATTAGTGCAGACACACTCTGCTGTACGTTAGAGTATATCCATGATTTCTTCATGCTAGCTGCCAGCCAGAGTGCTGAGTGTCTACTGAGTCCGTAAAGGCTCCTGTCTACACTTCCCAGCTGCCTGATTGTAGGAGCTCTGAAATCACAAGCTGCAGGAAAAGTATGGCGTGATTTTACAAACCATGAAATTTTACTATATTTTTTCCTCTGCCTTCTGTATTTTTTAACTTAAAAAGGAAGACACCACTGACCAAATATCCCAGCCAGGATACACAATGTAGATGTTATCTCCAACTGTTCTGTTTATCAAGGCCTTTCACTAACCCAGACAGCTTTCATTATAGTTTGCCTGCTTCTCTTCCATGCCTATGTTCCTCTAGGTAATTCTCTTCCCCCATTGCCTTCTCCTATAAAGTGTGAAAAGAGGTAGGACAAACAGGGTTTTTAGCTTGTAGGGTAGAAGTATGGCCATATGGAATGAAAGCAGCTGAGCTTGAAGTTGTGAAAAATATGGTGAAAAGTGTCTTTGAGAGACAGAACAATTCCGTTTACAAGAGTTAAAGGAAACTCTTTTAAACAGATGGATTTTTGTTCCAGATCTACAGAGGAGGAAAAAAGAAAGGTGACTACATCATTTGTAAGTGGAAAAGAAGTGATAACACATTCAAATTAGTATCTACAAGTATGAAGAATTTTTTCAGCCTCACTTTAGTTCATGCAAACAGAATTGTAATAATGAAAGCTGCTTAAACTTTTGCAGTCTCATTAGACCTCAGTGGATATGCACTAGCCATGCTCAGAAAGTATTTTCCTCTTTTATTATCCAATGGACTCACCTCTCCTATAGGCTGTTACCTAGTTACTGAAAGAGAAGGAAGACCAGCTGTTTAACAAGTATGAATTATAAGGCTTTATGTAACAGCCAGACAATTTGTGAGGATTCTGTGTGCCATTAGGAGTTCTGAGAAAGCTCAGCTGGCACACTTGGTTTGTCACCAACTCAAGCCCCTGCTTGAGTGTGATTTGATGGTCAAGGTGCATCTTAGTACGTGTTGGAGGTGTTTGTCCAGTTCACACGCTGTGAAATTCACTACAGTACCAATTTCCTTCTCAAAAAGTATTTGTATAAAGGGTTTGTATATGATTTTAGTTGTTTGCAAAGGTCACCATTTAAGTCTTTGGAGTGAGGGAAAATGTTTTACCTAAAAACCAAATGCTTGTGCAGGCAGAAGGGTGTTTTGCTAAAAGCAGTGTGCTTACTAAAAGAGTCAGACAGTCAAACCAATAAAGTAGAAAAATCTTTCCTGTTTTGAGTGCAACCCAGATTTTGAGGTTTGCCTAGAAACAATTCTAGACAACACCTGGTTTTCATTTGCCAGCACCTGGTCAGCAAGACTTTGAAAGCTGTTTCTACCTCTCTCTCTGTAATGCCCTGAACATGTTGCACAGTATTCTGCATACAGGGCTTTGTGACAGCACGGCACTGCTCCGTGTTAGTGCACGCAATTGTCGTGCTTTAGTTTCTGCCTATTCTACCTGAAGGTATATGATATAACCCCTCTGTGGAATTCACCCTGAAAGGTAAGAAAGGTAAGTCCTCATAGAAGAGTTGGAGATTTAAGTCTCCAGGACAATGTATTTCCAAACACTTGAGTTTTCATGGCCTATAGCTTTCTCCTCCATCAGAGCAATATCCTCTATGAAGAAGTTTGAGAGGGAGGTCGTAATGTCTTCTGCAAAGGATTTTTTTTGCAGTTTCTTATTCTGCTGCATCTCAGACAGACACCCAGTTAACTACCAGCCCTTGGTCTAATCTGCAACATCAGGCACATTAGAAAAGTGTCAGCTATGATGGAGCAGACATGGTGACTGAGTTAGAAATCCCATTCCTGAACTTACTCTATTTGTTATAATGATATTTGTTTTAATGAAATATGCTGAAAAATTTGTCTTTATAAGGGAAGCTGGTACACTGCAAATGAAATCTGCTGGACAGATTCATAATTATGGCTAATAGCACTTAGAAATAGATGTATAGTAAACCCCTTCATCTCTCTTTGACTTTTTTCTTTGGAAGTGAGATGAGAAATTTCAGGCTCCCCAACAAAGCCGGACAAGATAGAGAAGAAGCTCTGTTTTGGAGAAGTTCAAGGAAAAGGAAGAGCTAGAAAAGCTATATGAAACACTGCTTTTCTTATTCTGTTAGTGTTTCTTAACTAATAATGTCATGCTGCAGACATGGACTCTCTAGTTGTCAATAGCTTATGAAAATAAATAGATAAATAAATGCATTGTGATGCTTCCCTTAGGCATTTATGTATAAATGAGGCTTGTTTTGCATTAAGACCTGACTACTTTTTGTCCATTGTTCTTGCCTTTTACAGTAAGAGCGCCACTAGACTAGCTGAGATATGGAAAGAATATTTGCACTATATTTGAACTCTGACTTGGGTGTTTAGAGACTAAATTAAGCTTTGTTCTTCTCACTTCTTACAGAGCTTAAACTACAGTATGTGATGTTTTAAATATGGTCCCTGAGCCAAGTTGTTTCCTCCCTAGAACATGCGTTAGGCATCAGCTCTCACCCGTCATTTGCTGGGATTGATAATGTGCCAAGTCTTGAAGTCTTGACTCAGTTCTTACTCCGACAAGACTCCCATGGAAATCAATGGAAGTTTTGCCTGATAAAATGCTTCTGGATTCCTCTCCAAAACACTTGGCTGTTTTGCAGGCACGTTTGCAAAAATCCAACATTTCAGCCCTGTAAAGTAGGATTATCAAAATCTTAACTGATGGAGGACATTCCGAGGGCAAAATACCCGGGGGCCTGCTGCTGGCAGTGGAACACTGCTTATGTTTGAAAACCAAACCAAAACAAAGCCAAGGGCTACAGGACAATACATCATCTAAAAAGCTGCTAGTAGAACAGCAGTTAAACTTATCTGGCAGTATCCACGTACGGACAGCATGAAGTGACAGTGCCTTGTTACACTGTAAGGTGATCGATTAATGACTTGTGTTATTTGGAGTCATTTTGAAACTGAACAAAAGGCTACGAGACAAGATTTTTATTATTTATTTTTTTTACTTTTGTCCTGCATGTGGAAATTAGAAAAACTAAAGTTCAATTGGTTCATACAGAAAGATGTACTGTAGCTTAGCAAGCATTGCATTGCAATCAATTTCAACAAATACCACAAAAACACTACAGGATGAACATAATCACCAGAAATAAACAGAAACTAACTTTAATGATCAGTTTTTAATACACGAGTATCATCCATCTCTTATTTTATAAACACATTTAGGTTGTGTTTTTTTTTTTTTTTTTGAAGCTCAGCATGCTTTATGTCATGCAATTTATGTTGCTTTGAAAGCAATATGTGCTTTGCATCTGGAAAAAGAAGCCATTTGAGGGGTATAGGAAAAAGTAATGTCTATACATTCTCCATGGTTCTGCCATGGAGCAAATCAAGGCCTGTTATTTTGCAACAGACACATGGAACTTTCATTTCCTGGTGAAAACAAGCAAAGTGAGACGCTTTTCATTTTCAGATTTCAGAGTGAGAAGCAACATCACGTGAAACCAGCTTAGCTGTAATTTTTTAGTTAATCTACCAAAGCTGTGCCATGCTGTGGAGCACGAGAATTCTGTTCCATACCCTTCAGTTCTGGTAGTGCAATTATCCCAGCCAGGCCCTGCAGCTCCTTAGGGTGGTGCGCATCTAAGTTGTTTCTCCGTTTGCAGCCAGGTACATACTGAGGTACGTGTACTGGTCCAGCTGTAGAGTGCGCTTGCCCTGCACAGCTTACTTACAATAGCTCTAACTATGTGAACCAAGATCAGATCATGATTTTTTCCATTGCCTAGAGGGATGTATCAAAGGAGTAGGGCCTTGGCTTTTGGAAAGAAAGCATATCGTATTTCTCTCCAAAGTCTTTCTCCAGCTGTCCAGGAACTGCACAGTGAGATTCTGGGATTATGTCTACACTGTGACATGTAGAGTTGTTAAAGCCTACTGAACCCTGTGACTCATGCTGACTTTCTCAATGACTATTAACCCAGCTGCAATTTTGAATTAGAGCATTCATGTATTTGGGAAGAGTTGGCTTGTGTTGTCTCTTGACAGACTAATTTGTATCATGTATGATTTGCTTGTGCCCAGTCCATCCAGACTTGGTAGGTTGAATCCATGCTAAAATACCAGGCATACTTCAGTGACTATAGGCACCGTTTCCTGCTCTGATGCCTGCCTTTTACTTTTTTTTTTTTTTTTTTTTTTAATATATTTTATGATCAAACAAAGCTTAGGATCTTAGAACTGATTTACTATTGTTGTGTAACCTGCACAGGCATTAATTTTTCCTGTCCCTCCCCAAAGTACAGACTTTAGGCTGAGACAGACTATTAACATGGGCATAAGGTTTACAGTATGAACTGGGGGTGGGCTAAGCCCAGAAAATGCATTTTTACCAACTTTGTGGCCATATGTTATAACAGAATATACAAAGGGTAAGGGCGGTAAAACTATTGGGTGGGGTTTTGGGGGCGTGGGATAGAATTCTTTAGGATGGGAGCTGTTGAGTTTAAGACTCAACAGGGCTAGGCAAGAGCCCAACTTGCTGTCTGCAAAATGTTTGTTCCCCATCCTTACAAGAGCGAGTTGGGAGGGGAGCTAGCTGCCTCCACACATCTCACAGCTGTGTTTGGAACCAGACTGCACTGCAAGTTTTGAATGCTTCTTGCTTTAGTTCTTGTATGGTCAATTACCAAGGGGAAGATACAAGTCAGAAGGACAGATGTAATAGTAATGACAACGACATCAAGGGAGTCATTATCTGGTCAGCTCTTCTTCAGACTGTAACTTCTCTGCACAGAGAGTAGTTCTGAGGTTTCTAAACACATGGGCACAATTGCATCATGAAATAGGAACATAATTATATTATTTAAAGCAGAGTAATATTTAAAAAAAGTAATTCTAATTTATTTTTTAACCAGTTCGTGCATCTGTTTGCTTTCCTGTCTAATACCCCTGGAAATCCCCCTGCCTGCACAGGGCCTATGAATACACCTCACAGGACAGGATCACTCTCCTTGCAAATCCAAAAAATAAAAATAAAAAATAAAATAAAATAATAAAAAAAAAAAGTTTAACAGGTTTTTCCTACTTTCATTCTCTGAATCTTTTGGAGTGAGTCTGTTTCATCTTCTCTAGCTTTCAGTTTGTGTGCTCTTTTGGCAGGAACTGTTGGCCTGATTCTGATCTTATTTGAAGTGTGTAAATCAGAATGAAGCCCTGTGCCTTTGAGTGAGATATGGGAGCAAACAGCCTAGCACAGCGTGTGACGTCTTGTACTGCTAAGAATTCCATTTGGATTTGCAGCAAAAGGGAATTCTTAACCAGGCTCAGTTTCCACAAAGGGCAGTTTGCTACTACAAAGGGAGTAAAACAAATAAAATGACTTGATACTGAACAAAAGTGGAGGTAAGGATCACAATAGTGAGTTTTAAAGGTGTTTATTAGAAAGACTATAAAAAGAGGAGAAATCAAAAAAGAGGGTAAGAGTCAGTTCAGTACACAGATATGAACAGTCAGTATTGACTCATTTTTCTGGAACACAGAAGAAAAAATTGTGAATTTGGTAAGAGACATGATATTATGACTGAAATCTGATGTTTTTTCTTTCTCTGGCTATTATGACAATGCTTCAACTCTCAGAAAGGGATGGAGGGATGGTGGCATCAGACAGAATGGTGAGCAGCCATGGTAGTTAAAGTCAGCATGAGTAAAAGCATAATTTTAACAAATAGAGATTTCTATTCGAAGGTTCAGTGTTCTGGTCAGCAGTGATTTGGACAGGAATATAGAAGAAAACATACAGCATTTTAAATTGACTAGTGGTAACACCACAGTATTTAATTTTTAGTTTTAGACTGGCGCAGCTATGTTTCTCTTGATAACAGCTTTGCAATTTACCTTTGATCTTTACAGTGGGAGTTGTCTTTTAGGGGAAAAAAAATATCTCTACTTCCAAACTTCTTTCTTTGTCTTTTTGCAGTCAATGCTCATGTGCATGTATAGATTTACCAGCCAATCTGTAATATATTATGATAGCTAAATTGCTGTAAATCCTGGGTGACCTGGCCTGTTTTAGAATGTCTTCACATGGGGAATTACACCACTAAAAGTCTACTGGAAAAAACTTCACTGGGATAGTTCTGATGGTAAATTTGATTATGCAGAGAAATTCTCAGAGGATGCTAACATTTGCTATCTCAATATTTTCCCTGCTCTGGGAAGTTTAAAAACATCTTCAAGATCTGTTGCCACTGCAGTAATATAAATCAGCTAGCAGATTCATGCATCTTAGTCTCACTCACTTCCATGACAGTATTTAAGCAATATTACTAAAACTGGGAGAGCTTGGTTTGTTTTACTTCAAGTCAGTGAAGCACTTTTTCATAATTTATAATTCAACTACAGCACTCATCACAATAGAATTTTGTGGATACCAAAATAAATTCAAGGAAGTATTAAATCTGTGGCTGATTAAACACCACTGCGAGGTTGTAGACTCTAACTCAAGTCCCTAAACATCCACATGTTGGAAGCAAGGATGGTGGAGATAGATCGTGCATGCCTTGTTCTTCCTAGTGCTTAGAAACTTGCTACTGAATCACCAGCTTGACAAAGGGTTGCAGATCCTACACTCTTAATCCTTATCAGGTGCTTTCCAGAGGTGCACACTGAAAGGTTGAGAGGCAGTGGTCATAGGGTGCACCAAGGGAAATTCCAAACAGATATAAGGGGGAAAAATTATGGTAAGGGTGGTTAATCACTGGAACGGGTTACCAGACATGCTGTGAAATGTCTGTCCTTGGAGATGTTCAAAACTTAACTGGACAAGGCCCACAGCAACCTGATCTGACTTTGAAGTTAGTCCTTCTGTGAGAAGGGGTTTGAACTAGATGACCTCCAGAGTCCCTCCCAGTGTAAATTATTAAATAATTCTGTGATGATCAAATTGGTTGGAACTAAGTTCAAATCACTGCTATTGTAGGAAGTACCTCCCTTTCTGTCTCTTCAATCTCATTCACAATTTTATCTTCAAAATAGTTGTTCGGGCCAGGAGAAAAAAAAAAAAAAAAAAAAAAAAAAATGGGGAGCTTTCTACCTTCCGTTTCTGTGCACAGTTGATTTTCTCTTCTGGTTTAGGTCTAGTCTTTTGTTGTTGTTGTTCTAGTCTAGCAATTTAAATGGCAGTTACATCCTTGTGTTCATGTAGAACTAGGGACCAGATACTCTCAGTCTTGTGTTTTGATGTGCACAGCTGGGGATTCCCTGACTGAGGAGACCACTCTGTTCCCTCCAGTAACTTAAGAGTAATAACTGTTTATGACAGCATGTCTGCTAAGAGATTTTTAACTGATTTTTGTTTGTTTGTTTGTTTTTTGCCAAAATTAGACTTTAGTAAGCCTACCAGGAAGACATTAGGACCTTTTCCTTTGTTTCCTTGCTCCATCTCTTCGTAATATTGAAATTAAATTCCTTTTCCTTTCATTAGGCCTTCTCTTTCCAGACTACCAAGGTGAGGCTCCTGTCCTGCCTGCAAATCCCCTATCACGGCACTCATTCTTACCTCATTAGACAGCTGCTTGAACTCTGCTCTGCTTCAGTGATAGAGATGCCCTAAACTAGTCAAGATTCTGCAAAAGTGTAAACACAAAACCATGTATTTTTCCATGGGAAAAAAAAAAAAAAAAAAAAAAAGTCAAGAAAAGTGTTTTATTCTTAGTATTAAACCTATATGGTGGTTTATACCAGTTAGATTGTTATACTAGTGTTGTGTATATTTCATGCACTTTCAGTATTTCTCCATATGTTTCAAAACTAATTTATGCTTATTAGTTTCCTAAATATTGTTCACCCCTCAAATATTGTACTTTAAAAAAAATCACCATTATTCCAGCATGTGCAGTGTAGGCATATTATATAGGTATTCACCTGAAAGGAACATCTAATTTAAATACAATCTATATGTTAGAGATATTTTTCTTTTACCTGGCTCACCACCTTATTGTAGTTCACAAACTATAGAAATTAATTAGTAGTATCATAAAGATTTTAGTTCATAAAGCTTATGTTTTGAAAGTTTGTAGATATTGCAATCTGTGCTTCCTCGAGTCACAAGAACTATACTACCAGTCTTAGCTTTTTACATCTGCCTGATCCCCTTCTTGCTGATTTTCTTCCAGATGAACATGTGATCCTTTTTTCCTAGCCTCTCATTTCCCAGATGAACTTGTGATCCTTTTTTCCTAGTCTCTCATTTCCCAAATGAAATGAAGTGACCCTATTAACTTCCACCCTCCTTGCAGCCCAGCCTTGACAGCCATGGCTGCAGCACACAGCACCTCTCTGCTACAGCAATTTCCCAAAACCAGAATTTGTTTAATAACCAAGTTTGGCTGCAGGAGAGTACACAATAGGGCTCCCCTGCAGGTATGGAGCCACAATTTTTGTTGGGATTTTTGTTGTGTGTTTTTCTGTTGTTATTGTTTGTTTGTTTGTTTGTTTTTGTCAGTGTTCTACATATTTGGCTGTGTCAGCTATGTTTGCTCTACAGTACGGAAAGAGAAGCTGGTCAGAAAATAACATGGAGTTGAGCAGTTGCTGAACTGCAGCTTGTATCATTCTTTAACTGGGTTATCAGTTCACATTCAGAGAGCTGAAACATTGGTATTCTTGCATTAGAGGCACAAGAAGAGCTTTTGATTTGAAGTGTATGTTCTCCATATCGAATAATTTTTGTAATATTCATCTTGAGGTTTCAAGAGGAAGGTTAAATTGTTGGCTTATTTTATAGATGCTTTTATACTTGCTCTACTCACTCACCGTGTGGTGGGCCTTTCTTGTATCACTAGTTCTGAGCTTGTCCCCAGCCCAAAGTGTGGACTCCAGTTTTCACTGTTCTGATCTCATTGTCAGAGAGTACTGGAGATTCTTCCTTTGCCTCTTTCATGCGTAAAACTAGAAACGCCAAAGTAGAATCACAGAATCACAGAATTTTCTAGGTTGGAAGAGACCTCAAGATCATCAAGTCCAACCTCTGACCTAACACTAACAGTCCCCACTAAACCATATCCCTAAGCTCTACATCTAAACGTCTTTTAAAGACCTCCAGGGATGGTGACTCCACCACTTCCCTGGGCAGCCCGTTCCAGTGTCTAACAACCCTTTCGGTAAAGAAGTTCTTCCTAACATCCAACCTAAACCTCCCCTGGCGCAACTTTAGCCCATTCCCCCTCGTCCTGTCACCAGGCACGTGGGAGAACAGACCAACCCCCACCTCGCTACAGCCTCCCTTCAGGTACCTGTAGAGAGCAATAAGGTCACCCCTGAGCCTCCTTTTCTCCAGGCTGAACAGGCCCAGCTCCCTCAGCCGCTCCTCGTAAGACTTGTTCTCCAGGTCCCTCACCAGCTTCGTAGCCCTTCTCTGGACTCGCTCGAGCACCTCCATAGGTTGCTAGAGAAACTTGGGGACAACAGCATGAGCAAATACTGCTCTGAAAAATACCATCTTAAGGTTGTGTTCCCAGTGCTAAAGTTCATGTAAGTAGCTGTCAAGTGTATACAGAGCAGGAGATAAAGCTGCTTGTATGCAGTGTAAAATAGCAGGGGAGCCTTTTGATTTGCTGAGCGGCTTTGTCTAGATCCGTAGCTGCTTCTTTGCATGCTTAATATTATCTTTACAGTCCTAAGAACTGATAAGCTGTTCTGACCCTCAACAGGATCATCAGATAGACTTTCCTAAGAGCTATTACACAGATTATTTTTTAATAGAAAATGCACTCATAATTCTGCATTAATATTGGAATTATTTTCAACATACAAACACCCTCCAAACTCAGAAAAGCCATCAGAGTGGACAGAGATATTTTCCTTCTTTGTTAATCTTTATATAATCAGATATAATCTGCCAGTGAGTGTATCTGCTCTGACCGTCCTCTCAATATGAGTTATTATTCTCCCACAGTCACAGGCTGCCACTGGCTGGGTACACTGAAGGATCACTCATCTGAAGTTTTAAGGTTTTGTGGGTATCAAAGTTTTGCTGGATTGCTTTCAAGCTTGGTAAGTGTCCAGCAACAATAACTGGATGCTTTGTGGTTTTATGAAATCTTCTGTATGGTTAATACTTCAGTTAAGTGTGGATAATATATTTCCAAGTATGAATTTAGTAAGCTACTTGAGGAATCAAGCCACTTATAAATTACAGATCTAATTCTGGTCTGAGAAGTAACCACTATCTGATCACTAGCTAATATTTTCCATTTGTTACATGCAATTCTGGTGAATACCTGGATTCTGACCAATGTTACTGCTGTGATGCTGCTCACTGTTTCATCTTATGCATGTTATACCCAATTGAATCCACTATAGTATCTTCACCCTAATGCATTTCAGGCTCTTAACTGGCTCAGGCAACATTAATGATCTTTTCCATATAACTTTGGCACTTGTATAGACCTTCCTCCTGAATAAGATAGTAACAGCGTCAATTGAGATTATCTCATAGCACAGTTCTTCAATGCAGGCAATTGTTCCTTACCATTTAGCTCCATAACTGGCTTGCCTTTACTCTCCATCATGCTGTGTGGCATGATGAGCTCCTGCTCAATGTTTTCCTATCTGAAGCTGTTTGGAATAATATCTGGGCTTTGTTGGGACTCACAGATGTTATTGCAGTTGAGGAATAATATAGTAAATGTAGGTAGGACAAGATATCATTGTGGCAGGATGATCAATTTTGTATGGAGCTGTGCTAAAAGGGTGTATTAGGCCCTATTTATGCACAGAATGTTTTGTTTGTTTGTTTGTTTTCCCTGTGGTGAAAACAAGGCAGAATCAGAACTCTGTGAAACACTGCTGTCATTTCATATGGCTAAGACGTGGGAAAGCTTTGAAAATGAGAAGGGAATGAGGGTGACTTGACTGGAAGCAGATACTGGGAGGAATTAGCCCATGGGTCCCTTGATAAAGGGCCAAATTTGTAGCGTTCTATGATTTTTATTTTATTTTATTTTATTTTATTTTATTTTGAGTTCTGGGCTGTGTGCATGCGTGTGTTAAAGACAGAAAATTGTGAAGTGTCCTAGGAGGTGTCCTTGGAGTATTTGTTCACAATCTGGGACTAGCAAATCAGGGCACTTCCACTCCACTTTGTTTTGGAAGTTGGAAATTCTGAACTGAAATCTGGTTTTCCCTCTTCTTTGTGAAAGGAGACTGTAACTTATTTTTGCTGCAGGTCTATCTTCATTTAGCGATCACATTATAGTAAGAGCAAACATCTTCAAAAGAGATTCCAGCTTTAATGCCTGGTTTTTGCCTTTAGATATATCTGTACCATTTGAAAGGTATGGAAACTTTTGCTAAAGTGAATATTTTTCACAGTGCTTTTTCTGGCTCATTTTTCTTGGTATTTCTTAGGAATTTACACTGTCCTTAACTTTCATAGTGATATACACTGCTTACGCTGAAGTTTATATTGTAAACTTCCTATTGAGCAACTTTTCATCTAGTCGTATTCCCTAGTTTCAAAGGTGCAACTTCATAATTTAAAAATGCTAAATAGGGATCTGACTTTGACTCAAGCTTTTTCAAGAATTCTTAGAACAATTGTAAAAGCACTTTCTACGAGACCATTTAGGATACTCTGGACTCAATATAAAATCATCATCTTGTAAAACATTCATAAAAATCAAACTGTGGCACATTACCATATTCTTATAGCATATACAGATAATCAATGCAGACTTCAGATGTACGGTATATATATGTTGAGTACATTCATGTGTCAAACTTCAGATATTGATTCTTATTCTCCTCCTTTTAAATGTTTTTGTTCTTTTCCCCATTTTTAGTTTTTCATCTTTGGGGGTGTGCTCTGTGCGTTAGTTTCTATTTCTGTGGTTGTTTTTTATTTATTTATTTATTTATTTTTCTTCCCTAACTGGTTTTATTTCTTCATAGACTCTGGTCTTTCTGTGGTTTAACCTCTTTCAATGAGAGAGTTACTGAAATGACTGCAGCTCTATTATAGTCAGGAATGCTCCCCCTGAAAGAATTATGGTTATTATTTTCTTTGTGACATGTAAAAACAGAGTTAAAATCATTTCAATAGTATATAATCTGCTTCTAGTCACCATAGAGTTTTGTCTTCAGATTTTTATGGTAGTTTGAGGTGTCACGTTAGCCTTTTTCATACGGTCAACCCTATGTAGACTGTAATTGTCTCCTTTTGTAATATTGTGCGTAGTGCCTTCTGCAAACTTTTATTGCATTTTAAGTATTCTTCATAGGAATTTTCATTTTTGTCCTGTCCCAGCATGTTCTGATAAAATTGTGATAAATGTAGCATTCATTGTCTCATTTTCTTTCCACAACTGATAATCTGGTTTGGTTCCACTTTCAGTTTTGACAAATTCTCATCACTTTCTCCACGTTTAAATCAGGACTTCCTAAGAGTCTTTTCCTCAGTTTTATGGTCATACCTTCAACAAAATCTGGTCTCAAATTAAGGATTCTGAACATGTACCAAAATAACATACATAGTTATAACCTTTCACATTACTGGAAAAACGTTTTTTGGATTTTGATTGTTTGTGTATTTGTTTTTCCTTGTCAAGACTGTAATATTCTTGTATTTCTTTAGATTGCTTTGGCAATTGGTTTACTCACATGAGCTTACACTATTAATTCTAGTACCTCTGACCAGTAATGCTCAGAAAAATACAAGGAAAATACTTATATATATATATATATATATATATATTTTTCCCCTTCGTGGTGTCATTCACCTTCATTATGAAGCAAAGTTCTTACTTAACTGAAGAGGTTCATCTCTAACATACCTGTGCAATTCAGGCTGCTTTGGGATTTGTTGTTTCACTCTCTTCTTACCTCATTCTACCTCTATTTCCAATATTGTGAAATATTCATTGTTGGTCATTTAGAAGAGTCTTTAGTAATGTACCATGTAAACTAATATGCAAAGTAGGTATTTTTCACATTTCCAACTTCAGCTGACCCTAACAGTGACAGTTTTAACCAGAATGTTTCAGTCTCTTAAAAGTCCAGTAGTAACCAGTAATAATATAGTTCTGTATCCTTATTTCCTTTTGAAATACCGGGATTTCCTTGTGTGGTGGAAAAAGCATTAACCATAATTATCTGAAGATGAACTGTGTATTGGAGTGCAGTGCTTCATTTCCGAGACACTTTACTGTGGCATATTATTTGGATGTGACATTGCCTTTTAGGTTTGAGCACTCCATAGGCTGTTCTTGAAAGAACAAATCCAAGGAATGAATTAGGAACATTTGCAGTTGCACAAATTCTGGGTGTACTCATGGTTTTCGATGAGCCAGTTCTTTCATGTATATTTACCCTAAATATTAGCAGGAGTTAACAGATGCACAAGGAGCCATCTGTTTTTTGTCTTAGGGAATTTTGTTTGGATGACTTAACCTGACAATTGTTTTGGCTGGGATAGCATTTGCTGTTAATTTCTCAACCTAGTGATAACGGACAAAGCATTATTGCAATCCTTATATGTAAGCCAGTTTGTGTTTTAGATCTGTAATGCTATGGCAGCAATGCATGGTTTGTCCAGTTCAAAAATTTGCTCTCATGAAAATACAAACAGAAATGCCCCGATGATCTAAAATCTATCACCAGCAGGTACAGGAATATGGAATGTGAACATTGACTCTAGGTAAGCACCACTCTGAATTCTGTTGCCTGCTCGCCCTCCATCACTGGGCTCTGCTCTCGATCTGTGGAAACTTTGAACATGGGTAGGCTGGAAAAGGAGCTGTCTGTGTGTGTGTGCGCGTTGTATGTATATTTGTATGGAAGGGATGGATGAACGCTAAAATTGCCAAATTACAATTTGCTGGCTGCTGAAAGGATTTCTCTTTCTCACCCAACCTATGATGACATTTTCTGGCAAACTCACAAATTAAGCTCCTAAAGCTGTCAAAGCTCTGTGTATCTATGATTACCTGAAGACTTGACTGGTTCTTTGCACAAAAATATCTCAAAAGCCTCAGAACTTCCCTTTTCCCAAAATAGAGGTCAGGCTCTGAGCTGTGCTGCCTCAGCTCTCAGCAATCAGCTGGCATCACTTTCAGCTCCAATAGCCTTCCTGTTTGGTGGGCTACAGAAAGGGAAGGGGAAACATTCAAGTTCCGTGGCCAAATCCACAGCCTTTTGGAATGACTTTTGCTTCTTTTTTTCCCCTGATCTTGATCTGCAAGTCCAGATGCATCTGAGTGCGTATAAACTGGTTCATTGTCTGTTTATCCTGGAAGACCTTATAAGAATTTGAATATGCCAAAAATACAAGTTTCCTCAAGTCCTTTGCCAGTTCAAGTGAGGTCTCCTCCTTCCCTCCTGACTCCTACCTCTCAGCTGTGCTGTGGCCAGCTATGCCCTGTGCTGGCTGGTTCAAGCATATCGAGGGCTGGTCCTGAATCAGAATGATTCAGGTTTTGGAGGAGAAAAAAAATTGCAACATCGTTGGTGCTAGATCAGACTAGCTGACTTCTAAAAAATCTCCTGCCCTTTCTGACCATCTTCTGAGCCATTCATTTGAGCTTGACATTGAGCTGAACAACTGCCAGAGCTTGCACTTCAGTTTAGCAGGAATAGCAACTCGAAATTTCTGTGCTTATACTTCACATCTCTTTGCTAACACCACTAATCCCTTTTTGACCTAAGGGGCTCGCCAATTTTAGCTTGTTTCTGTTGGGAGGAGAACTTGACTATGGACTGAAGTATTTCTCTGGGACAAGTCTGTTTAGTTACAAAGAATACGCACAGGGGCCTGTTTGCCTGAGCACAGCTGGGATTAACAACAGGACTGAGATCCAGGCCCTCTTCCAGCCAGCCCTCCACTCTAAAACTCTTGCTCTTAGATCATGTCACAAACACCTCACTGTTCGCTTTGGGCTTCTTTTTACTGCCTTTATTTGGTCTTTAACTGCTTCTTTCACATGCTCAAAGATGCAATGCTAAAATTCAATGTAAAAACCTGTAATTGCGTTTCTTTCATTAAGCCCAGTTCAATTTCTGCCTGCAAGGATCAGCCCATTCCCAACTTTTTCCAGGTCTTTGCTTTCAGCTGTCACTAAATGAGAGGAAAACTAATGGAAATTTGCTCAGATTCAGTAGAATGATTTTTTTTTTGGCGCCAAGCAGAGTGTTTTGAAGCACAAATTCTCCACTGACGTTCACTAGAGTAAACAGCTAATGAAGGGAGTCACATTTCTCAGGATATATCCTGAATGTTGGCATGTGTCTGCAGAAACTTACCCATGTAGGAATTAACTGGGATTTTGGTCTTGTTGTGATGAAAGTTATAGGTGATTTTATAGAGGTGGAAATAGAATGAATGCGTCGCTTTAGTTCATCTGCCCAAAAAAAGACTTAGCTCTGAAATGCTCAGCTATGAAATGGAGTTGGAGTTGCTTATTCTTGACTGCATCTTCCTTGGATGTCTTTTCGCATTTGGAGAAGAAGGGAGAAGAGGATGTTCTTAACAGAAGATTTTGCATCAAAGATTATGTCCTGCTTTTTTCATCAGATGAATTGTGAGTACAAAGTGAGGGCGGGCATTTTATTTTCTACTGTAGTGTGTATTCTTTAAAAAAGAAAGGAGAATAAAGTCCTGTGATTGTTCAGCCTACAAAGTCTGATCATCCCCAGCAAAATTACAGGCTAATCAAGGTGCTTTAATAATCTGTCAGAAATTGCAGCATCAACAACACATTGTAGTATATTTTAACAGGTTATGCTTGGAAGGAAAGAATCTGTAGAGATACTATCAGGAAAGTCTCTGTACCACAATACAACTGATCTTTTAGGGGGTACGATTCCATTTCATTTGACTTCTCAATGAATAGTGCTTGCCTCTCCCTCAGTGTAGGGCACTTGATTATTTCTGTGGTCCAGAGCTGGGGCTGATAACTGACAGGTAACATCCTTGTGACTGACCAAGCATAGACTTTCCAATATTAAGTTTTTATTTCGGCAATTGTAACTTTGTCCATTATAAATGTCCCTAACAGGATGTTGTATCAAAGATTATATACTTATTTACAAACTGATAAGGATGCTAGAGCCCTACTCACTGCAGTTTGGAAGTGTTGAGGCACTTAGAATTAATTAATTTTGGAAAAAAAAAAAAATAGAATGTGTTTAGTGAGCAAAAGAGACAATTAAGCGCTTAGTTGGAGAGACAATTGGGAAATATATTTTGGTTCCTCAAATAAAATCACTGGAAGCTGGAAGGAGAAAGAATTCTCAGGCAAAATTCCATCTTTTCCAGTTTTGTGCAGACATTATTTTCTAGATTATTAACTTTTTGTATTGTAAAAAAAAATGTCCATAGCAAAGTTTGAGGTTTTTTGCTCCCTAAAAGAGGAAATTTGCACTAAAAAAGGTTGAATAACAAATTTCAGCCAGTCTCATTTAGTATTTTACATACATACCTCTGAACTAGGGTGGTCGTATGTTCAGAATACATGACACTTCTGATGCAGCCTGAGAGTTTTCAAGGATGCTAAGTTACTCATTAAATATATATATATATATATATATATATATATATATATGTATATATCTTTTTGTTCCCAGGTGTTTTTTTGCTACTGAAAAATCAAACTGATGAGCAGCACACACATTACTTGGGAAGGAGGAAATCATTCAAGCAGTTTAGGATTTGCAGCATGTTAGCTTGACATACCAAAGAGGTGCTATCTCTGAAGTGTTGTGAGTGAAGGAACAATTTTGATGGTGCCTGTGATTATTTATTTTTCCCCTGAACTCTTAGTACCATTTGTCATTCTGCACTACTTACCCTGGGCTCTTTACTCTGGGCAAATGTAAAGCCAGTTCTATTTTGGAGAGCAGTATGCTTCTTGCAATCATTTTGTACTAAAAAAATGTGTCACATTGATTGGAGAAAACCTTTATTTAAAATTAAAATCTGTGGGAGACCTACCAAAAACTTGGTCTGTTGTCCAGTAAGACCAGGACCCAGAACTTTAATCAAATGCTGCTTTGGAAGGACTTTGAATTAGAATACTCCAAATCATACTGGGGCTCATTGTTTTCCACCTTGTCAGTAAAGTGATCTGAATCTACATGGGTAAATACAAAACCACAAGGCAAATATGTTCAAGAACACAATCCTGTCATCTAGAATTCGCGTGACAACCAGACATCAGAGGTACCCGTCCCCCCTGCTCCTCCTGAGAGACAATTCTGACTTTATCACTATTTCAGACCTTTGTGAAAACAACCATAAATACATGCATTTGGGTGACGATCATAAATATGTGAAATGGATTGCATACTTTGAAGTCTGTAGAGTTCAGTCCCTGTGAAAAAAAAAAAAAAAGTAACACATAAAGAGCTTATAGAAATGTAGGAGGAAGGGAAGGAATTTGTGCTAAAAGAGAAATCCCCAACTCCGTAAATGTCTGACCATCTAAAACTAGGGGAATCACTGTAAGTGCTTCCTACTCCCTAACACGTCCATTCTCATTTTAGATGAACTCTGTAGCCCTTTGTACCCATTGTGGCAAATTGCCAGAAAAAAAAAAAAAAAGGGCGTACTTTAGCTGCTCCTCATTAAGAAAAACATCTGAGGAAAATTTCTGAGAACTAGACTTTCAGCTGTATTTCCTCTCCATTTTCATGTTCTTAAAAAGGAATTTTTACTGCCACCAAAGAATCTTCAGCACAAATATCTCCAGGCTTGAAAGTGAGAATGTAAACCATTGTTTACCAATAATTTGTAAAGTTTTGTGTGAATTTTAGAGCACGTTTTATGTATAAAGAATGTGCACATCTGCCAGCAGAATAAGGGCTCATGTCTGAACTGCCAACAGCAATAGACTGCGCATGTATCAGGAAGGGTTTGTCAACTGCTCCCTTCTTTTAATTTGCACGGTTAGTGCTGTGAGGTTTATGCAAGGCAGCTCTCAGGGGAGGGGACTGAAAGTTCTTTGAAGTCCTTTGTGGTGGCTGTCTAATCTGGAGAAGAGGATTACTTTCTTTCTGCCAGAAGCACATGACAGTTTGGTAATTAATGAGCATCATAAAGTTCTCTTTTTCTATTAGATACCCATTAGTAAACCTGGGATGGTTGTCATTTTGGACAAAACCATGCATATCCTCATTTTATCCCAACATCAAAGGGGATCTCCTACTGTCTGATGCTGAATGCTCTAATTGTGTTTGCGTTCGGTGGAGTTGGTGCAGAATGCATCTGAAACAAGTCTTGGCATAAACTGTAGGTCCTGTGATTGGACACACAGCCTGAGCCTTCCCAGAGCTAACAGCTTAAATGAGTGGTGGGTTTCTCTATTATTTTAAACATACTGCTCTCTTCCTCTCCTGTCTGTCTGTTTATGCTATTTGTTTTCCTTTGAGAATACAAGAATTAACATACTTTCCACATCCATATCGTGTTGAAAAAAAAGGAAAGCACTGTGTTGGGCTATTTCCCTTTCCCCTTTTGATATAGTATTACAAAAAGTCTTTCTTTAGGATTTAAGAGCATTTCAGGTATTAAAGCTCTCTTGGGTTGTCTTTTTCACATTATTCTGAAAGTACAGAATGGTTTCCTGCTCTTTATATTTGGCTCCTTTATACTGAAACAGTTGAAAAGTCCCAGTCTGTGGACTTTTTCTTTTTGAGAAAATGTCACCCTTTCTTCCAAAGGGTCCAGTTTCTGAATGCAGTGTAGTTTCTTCAACTGCATTTAATCTCCTTTAGAAATACGAAGAATGGCTAAGCAGCCTGTTTTATATATTCTGAATTTAAGATTTTTTTTTTGAAGGTCAGATGCTCATCCTAGACTTGAAATCTATGCTGAATATAGGGAAAGAACTCAAGGATATGCAGGCTCCTTTTCTCTAAGTCATGTTGGACCAGAAAGCTCCACTGTAATGAAATGTAATGGCTTCAGAGGGACTGTACAGTTTTAAAGCCAAAGGAGGAATAGACATACTTAAGATTCCTTTTGTTTTGCTTTTTCTTGTATTTTATATTTTTATAGGATTATGTCTATTATTTATAGTATCGGATTGGGACAGGGTTCTTGTTTGAGATTAGTCTGGATGCTGTGCATTGTGACTGTTATCTCAGTATTAGCAAACAAAGTATTATTGACTTTTGCATCTCATGTGGGGAAGAAGTCCTGGTATTCTAACAAAGTAACTGTAAACATCTTTAGTATAAAAATACATAAAACAAAGCCAACTGTTTTAGCTCGCCAAAATGTATAGCATAATCAGAGGCATACTGGAGTATTTAACATCATGGAAAGGAAACTGGCAAAAATAAGATGTCTTTCTTTATACTAAAACTGGAATATAGAGACTGAAATACTTCCAAAATCCTCATTTCCTCACTGAAATCACTGGGAAGGTGAACTTAATGAGGTAAATAAAGAGACAGATGAATCAGAATTAGAAAGTATTTCTTTTTTCAGATGATATCTTAAACCTTTAAAATGTGATAAAGTAATTGATATAATATTTGTTATATCTAGGGCCTGGATTTTCAATCATGATTTTCTGAGTCATCTTTGCCCTTAGGAGATGAAAGGGATGAGTAATGTCATTGAAGACACAAAACCCACTTGTAAATATAATCCCTGTATTCTCTCATGTTTCAAATTGGAGCTGGTCAGAAAATTTATGGTGGAACAGCTTTTCAGTGCCAAATGGCAATCCCTATAAATGTTTTGCTTTTGACAATTTTCTATCTATTAAAAATATTGGAGCAGGATATTTGAGTAGACTTGAAACAGAACTACTTTGTATTTTTGGAATGGAACATTTTGACATTATGAAGTTGCTTTTTTTTATCCCTTTATTTAAGAAATAAGATAAGCTGTGCTTTGTGATAGAAAAAGCTTAACAGTCAGAATGATCAGCTCCAATTCAAAAACAGCATTGAAAAAATATGAAAATCTCAAGTTTTTTTTTTGTTTGTTTGTTTTTTAATCTTTCAGAATAATTTTAAATATTTGTGGATTTTCCTACAAAGCAGAAAATTTATTTTCTGTATTGCTCTGATCCCCAACTGTAAGCTTAACAAAGCTTGGACCACCGCAGTAGTTTTAAGCTCTTGTACCTACCTGAAATATTTACTTGAAATGAAAGCTGAGGATCCTACCTGGATAATTTTTATTGCTAAAATGAAGGCTAGGATGGCTGTGATATTTTGTGGTTGCAAGTCAGTCTTTCCTGCCAGACCATACAGGAAAGACCCTTCCGCGTTCTGCTGAGACCAGTGAGAAAGTCTGAAGCAATGAAGTCTTACACTCAGTTTAGGGGGATCAGTTTAGGTAACATTTAAAAAACCTGGATGTACGCAAGTCCATGGGAGCCGGTGGGATGTGCTCACAGGGGAGCTGGCTGATGGCACTGCAAGGCCACTCTCAATTATGTTTGAAACATCATCGCTACTGGGGGAGGTTCCTGAGAACTGGAACAAAGCAAATATCACCTCTCTCTCTAAGGAAGGCAGAAAGGAGGATCTGAGAAATTACAGGCCAGTCAGCTCCACCTTGGTAACAAGGAGGGCGATAAGGCAAATAATCCTGGAAAACATTTCTGAACATACTAGGGACGGAAGGTGACTGGGAGTAGTCAGCGCGGATTTCTAAGGGGGGAAGACATCCCTGACCAACAGGGTAGTCTTCTACAGTGACAGGTGGATGCTGCAGGGGATATTGTTTGTCTTGCCGTTAGTAAGACTTTTGACACTGTGTCACATAATATCCTCACTGACAAACTGATCGAGTTCAGGCTAGATGACAGGACTGAGAACTGGTGGAACTGCTGGGCTCAAAGTGTTGTGAACAGCAGCATGAAGTCCTGCTGGAGGCCAGTCCCAGTGGTGAGCCCCGGAGACCAATGCAGGAGCCAAACACTGTTTAACATCTTCATTAAGGAGAAGGATGATCCTGTGTTATCTTTTAGGTAGTTAATCCTGTTTGACCTAGGGTTTAAAAATGAAATATTTGAACTCCTTATCATTTTGCTAGGGTGCCAAAATTTTGGGTGTACATTGCAACTGTCTAAAAGATAATCTCTAAATAATAAGAAAGTTTGTAGTGAAGAGAATATATAACTTGTAAACAAACAAACAAAAATCATTATCTATCTCATTGGTTTGTGCTACAGAAAATAATTTGTGCAGGACCATAGGGTATTCAACAGTAATCCAACAGGATGAGGAAGAGCTGAAGCACATTCTTTTTCTACAGAGATTTATGCTTATTTGTAACATTTTAAGTCCAGTTTCATTAATGACTTCCCACTCTCAGTAGGAATGCTCAAAACATATGAGGAAACCATCTTATGAAACAAGATTTTCTTTTAATAATTTGGATTTTATTGTACAGCTGCTAAAGAGAGTAATGTACCTCATGGGGGTCTCTTCAAATCAGTATGGAGTCCCAGACCAGTTCAGGGGCTTTGCTGAACTTGATGCAGGAATTTTCTTCTTCTCCAGTATGGTGACTATATGACTTGAGCTTCTTTAATTGGTCTCAAGTTCTAAAGGTCCACTTTATTTGTTTTGGTAGCTAGTTTACGAATGGCTATACAGGATACTGGTCTCTAGCAGTGACCAAAAGCAGATGCCTGGGGAAGAATATAATAAGGGTTAACATATTGTGATACTTCCAATCAATCATCTCAGTCTCTAACAAATAGTTATTCAGGGAATTCTTGAGTTTGAGATGGCTTCTATGCATTTAGAAACGATCAGTGAATTTCTCTTACTTCAGTTTGCCCAATCTTTCCTGAAGCCTATGTAAATGCCTATGGTGTTCCCAAGTTTAGTTGCTTAGGAATATCAGAGGAATAGAGGTAATGTAGCTCTTCTTTCTTGTATTTTGTCAGCTGGACATGGATGGGAATGGTTGACCTAGTCACTGGATGGTGCCATTCCTGTCTGTTTAAGAGGACTGCCTAAAGCAATATCAGACCCTAAGATCAGAGCAGTTAGAAAAGCTTTTATTGATATAGTGTTTTTTTATGCTGTTAAAATTTTCCATGGTGACATTGTTGCTCCTTCAAGAAAGAGAAAATACACCTTAAAAAGTTCAACAGCCACAAATGCACACATAAGAGTTGGCTTAACACATACGTAACTTAAATATTGACTGGCTTCTGTGTGATGACAAAGCTCTGATCTCTCAAGCTTATGCCCACCTTCTTCAGCTTAGCAGCAGTTTGTTCCCTTGGATCTCCTAGATATTTTGCAATGCATAGCATGCAGGAGTATTATTTTGGAGTAAAAAAAATAATAATAATAATAAAAAAAAAAAATGAGAGATCTCTCCCCTCAAGATCAGAAAGGACAGGAGCCTGGAGCCTTAAGTCTTGCACCACATACAGGGAGTGGAACTTATCCAGCTTTGACTGCCAGTAACATCTTCATTTCATCTAGTCACCCATTCTCCCTTAATAGTTGAGGAAGGGGAATAGCCATTTCATCCCATCTATTTTAAATGTCTATATTAAGATGAGACAAATCATGTCCTAATAGGTACTTTTAGAAAATGATTCATCTCAACGTAATACAGAGTTATGAAATAGGTCACGTGAACCATGTATTTCTCTCCATTGACTGTAGAGGGAGATGAATTCTACCTAGCTTGTTTTCCTACCTAGGAATTTATTTAGACTTTATTGAATCTAAATTTGGTTGCATAAATAAGAGTCTGGGCTATTATTACATGAAGGCAGTATTAACCTCACTGATACAGCCCATAGTCCTATAAATGCCTCAAAACACTGGAGGAGTCCCATAGGGAAAGATTCCCTCATAACATCGCAAGAAGCTCCCACAAGCCCAGGCAGCAAGCAAAGCTGTGAAGGTGTGCAGGGTGTGTGGTTAACACGCCAGAGGTCTTTCCCCTATCTGACCTTCTGCTGAGACAGAGCAGAGACAGCGAAAGCCCGCTACGATGCATCCTGCCCTTGCAGGATGCTGGCAGAAAGGCTGCCTTGTTTAGATGTGGTCTGGCACTAGTTCAAAACCACCATGGCAAAATTACTGAATGCCAGGAGAAGAAGCGGGGGCTTGTTAGTTTGATGCAAATCCCAGAATTCCCGTAGCTTCTGTCATGTATTTCATAATGCACAATGCAAAAGGACACGGAGTGTGGAGTAGAGCAGCAAAGTGGATCTCCATGGGTTATCTTCACTTCATTCAAACCAGTGCAGCCTGTCTGAATGCAATGATTATGTCATTAACACCATAAGAAAGTGCTGAAGAGGTAGAAGAGGCCAATACCCCACACCGATTAGATCAACGTGCAGTGTGCTGGATAGATGCACGGTCTTGCAGCACTAGGAGCTAGCGGTAAACAAAAAAATCAGAGAAGTAAAAATCAAATGTTCAAAGGCCTCTCTTGGTCGTCTCCTATCTATCCATCTGTCAGGACTTCAGAAGTTTCCTTTCAGGAGTGGTTTTTTCTTTTCAGCTCATTTAAGACAGAATCACAGAATCACAGAATTTCTAGGTTGGAAGAGACCTCAAGATCATCGAGTCCAACCTCTAACCTAACACTAACAGTCCCCACTAAACCATATCCCTAAGCTCTACATCTAAACGTCTTTTGAAGACTTCCAGGGATGGTGACTTCACCACCTCCCTGGGCAGCCTGTTCCAATGCCTCACAACCCTTTCAGTAAAGAAGCTCTTCCTAACATCTGACCTAAAACTCCCCTGGCGCAACTTTAGCCCATTCCCCCTCGTCCTGTCACCAGGCACGTGGGAGAACAGGCCAACCCCCACCTCTCTAAGCCTCCTTTAAGGTACCTGTAGAGAGCGATAAGGTCGCCCCTGAGCCTCCTCTTCTCCAGGCTGAACAAGCCCAGCTCCCTCAGCCGCTCCTCGTAGGACTTGTTCTCCAGGCCCCTCACCAGCTTCGTCGCCCTTCTTTGGACCCGCTCAAGCACCTCCATGTCCTTCTTGTAGCGAGGGGCCCAAAACTGAACACAGTACTCGAGGTACGGCCTCACCAGAGCCGAGTACAGGGGGACGATCACCTCCCTAGCCCTGCTGGTCACACTATTTCTGATACAAGCCAGGATGCCGTTGGCCTTCTTGGCCACCTGAGCACACTGCTGGCTCATATTCAGCCGACTGTCCACTATCACTCCCAGGTCCTTCTCCGCCTGGCAGCTCTCCAACCACTCATCTCCCAGCCTGTAGCTCTGCTTGGGATTATTACGCCCCAGGTGCAGGACCCGGCACTTGGCCTTGTTAAACTTCATGCAGTTGACCCCAGCCCATCGGTGCAGCCTATCCAGATCCTCCTGCAGAGCCTTCCTATCCTCGAGCAGATCGACACTCGCACCTAACTTGGTGTCATCTGCAAACTTACTGAGGGTGCACTCAGTGCCCTCGTCCAGATCATTGATGAAGATGTTAAAGAGGACCGGCCCCAGCACCGAGCCCTGGGGGACGCCACTAGTGACTGGCCTCCAACTGGATTTGACTCCATTTACCACAACTCTCTGGGCCCGGCTATCCAGCCAGTTTCTAACCCAACGAAGCGTGCGCCAGTCCAAGCCAAGAGCAGCCAGTTTCTTGAGGAGAATGCTGTGGGAGACGGTGTCAAAAGCCTTGCTGAAGTCAAGGTAGACCACATCCACAGCCTTTCCCTCGTCCACCCAGCGCGACACTTTGTCATAGAAGGAGATCAGGTTCGTCAAGCAGGACCTGCCTTCCATAAACCCATGCTGACTGGGCCTGATCGCCTGCTTGCCCTTCAAGTGCCGCATGATGACTCCCAAGAGGATCTGCTCCATGAGCTTCCCTGGTACTGAGGTCAAACTGACAGGCCTGTAGTTCCCCGGGTCAGCCCTCCGGCCCTTCTTGTAGATGGGCGTCACATTCGCTAGCCGCCAGTCAGCTGGGACCTCCCCCGATAGCCAGGAAAAGTGTCTTATCTGTATGCGCCTGTCTTACCATTCCATTTTTTGTTAGAAAAGACTAAGTGAATTTTGAAAACAAAAATTGATTTACACAGAAAAAAGTCTAGAGAACAGACTTCTCTCTCCTGCATGCCTCCACCTCTGTAGGTCCACGTCTGACATGAGACCACTGCCGAGTCAACCGCTGTGGCTGCTGCACCAGTGCTGAGCACTGAGCACAGACTGTGCTTTCTGTGCCCCTTGTACAAAGTTGCAGAGAACCCTGTAGTTGACAATTAGTCTCTTCTGTTTCCATCATGTGCAATTTACCACCCAGGATGTCCAAAAGCTACAGACAGCTAGAGTCTGCTCTGCGTTGGGCAAAGCAGAAGCTCACGTGCCCAGCTGGAGAAGGGCTGCTGTCCTCACCTCCGTCGGGCACTGGGGCTTGCTGCCTCGCAAGATTTGCATCAACACCATTCCTTCGTGTAAACAGAGTATCAGCGTGGAAAATCACTAGTAACCAAGGATTCAACATATAAGCAACTTTAAAATAGACCTCAAGGTTTATTTTGTTGTATTTTAATGTTCAGAAGGGGGTTTTCTTTCATATTTTAGAGTGACAAAATACTCGCATGTTACTGTTACCAGATTTGTATGGTGATGTGGAGGCCCAGGCATATTTTGCAGAGTAAATTATTCTTCCCCAGTATAATATGGCTATGAGTGAATTTGCCAAAACACTTTAGAGTTGTTATAATTCACACAGAGCTTAAAAGACAGCTTTACTAACATTTATCTGCTTTTCAGAAATTTATTTCTCTTAATACTTGTTACACTGATCTATTTATAAACACAGCACCAATCCTACTCAGTATAGCAACAGAACTTGAACAAACTTTATGCTTATTTAAAAAACAAGCAAAGCTATCACAGAAGTGGTGTGCTGAACCAATACACATTAAACCTAAACATTTCATGTTTCATGAAAGAGTTTTCCAAAGGCTATCATGTTGAAACTCAGGCCTGGGTGTCTGTGAAAACCTGCAGTGATAAATATGCTGGTTCCAGAGACGGAGCCTAAATATAAAGTATAGGTGCAGATCTTGATTCTTACATTCCCTTTCCAAAGTTCACAGCTGTGTCCACGTGTGACAGTATAAGGAAGCATATAAGACTTTACCAGGCCACGGCTGTAAATAACAGGACTCTGATCAAGCAACTTTTTCTTTCCTCCAGTCCTCTGTCACTGTAGCTTTGGGTTGTCACTTCCTCAGAAGTGACTATACACAAGCAGTGTCCACTGTCTGTGCGTAAGGTCTGACTAGCCCTATTTTGTTCCCGTGCCAGTTATTTTTCCAGACCCCTTTCTTGGAAAAGCAGCAGCAAGTTACAAGATGAAAACATGAAAGCAAAAATCCAGCTTCTTGGAGCTTAAAAAATCCCCAAGAACACTCAGCAAGCAGCAGTGGAGCGGAGGAGCTCAGCTGGCTTGTCTGACAGTAGCCATTTTCTCTAATGCAAGACATATTTCTTTTGTCCATGGGCAGAGTATCCTCCAGAATGGAGATGGAAAGTAATAGGGAATTGTATGATTTAATGGTGACCTTCCGTGCCATGCTTTGAACAGATCTATGTTGTCTGTGTTGTCAGCTGTCAGGAGTGGGGCTCTCTTCAGTCATCAAAGCATTTAGCAGAGTTTACAGTCTGCTGTTTACATTACTGGCCAGTACTTTCCTCCTGAATGCAGTTTAACTATTCCGCCACCCTGTGATGAGTATTCTTTTCATTTGGCGGCAGCAGCAGTCCTCACGAGAAAAGCCTTGGAACATTGTTTTTGGACACAAACATACACAAGTTATTAGAACACAAGATCAAAGGAGGTGTCCCACTGTCTTCCTTTCAATGCTCCCATTGTGTTTGTATGCTGAAGCCTGCTAGAGAGTTAGAACCAGAGAAGGGGGAGGAGGGGGGAAACCTTTGTACAAAGGTACTTGTCACTGAGAGAAGCCCATAAAAGATGATGTGAGAAAAGACACCAGGTGGAGTATAAACCACCCTTATTGTTAAGAAATGCAAATAAAAATCCTCTCCTATATTAAAACTTTCTCACTTGTCATTTCTTAGATGCTAGAGGAAAGGTTCTGATTATTGGAGTCATGGCACTACTTTTTACTTTGTTTCTTTTCTTTTTATGTGCAGCACACTGTACATGATGTCGGCTAAAGTTATTTTTCCACTTTCTCTGCATATTGTTATAGTTGTTAGCAAATTTCATTTCAGCAAAAATATCTACTGGAAAAAAATCCTCAGAAAAATCACACTTTAAAATAGCTCATCGATTGCTTTTTTTTTAAGGACACCCACAGGTTTTCAGATTTTGTTCATAAACTGCGAGTCCATTTTATTTGGGAAGGAACTGTGTTTTCCTTGGGGAAACTTGACAGAAAAATTCCTGGTAATTCCATACAATCCTTGAATACTTTCTGGTGACTCTGCAGTCAAATTCCAGGCAAAAGGGGTTTCTAGATCCAACATCCATTAAAATCTACTGAAAGAGCTTCCAAATTGTTGGGAAAGCCCCAGTCCAGCTTCATCAACATTAGAAAGAGACCTGATAACAAAAGAGCCTCACTTCTGTTCAGATCTCATCAATTTTTGTTTGTTGTTTTGTTTTGTTTTTTTTTTCCATCTTCCATTCTTCAAATGAGGTAAAGCCTGGATTATCGAATTAGCTGTGCAATGTCCTTTGAGAGAAGAGTTGCAGGTCAGAGCAGGTGATGATCAACAACAACAGGGCACTCCTAGCAGAAAGGTCTTCTATCTCCATCAGCACTCGGTAGCTGATGTGGTCTTTCAGAGTAACAGAGAGCGAGAAGAAAGATGGGCATGGCATGAGTCTATATCCCAGCGTCATGGTGGATCCTTCCATTTGAAGATTCAGTTCCATGACTACAATGCAAGGAGAAGTTATGGTATCTGAAAGGAGTATCTTCATGGAGGTAGTACAAAGGACATCTAGCTGTCTCATGGTTGTTGTGGTAAGCACCTCATCAGCTGAATCAGCACTCGGCACCCTGACCCATCATTCCCTAAACCCAACAGCTCTCACTAACTGGTGGGTTTTCTCAGCTTTGAAGAGAAGTGAAATTAAAAAAAAAAAAAAAAAAAAGTTGATGATGGAAACTATATACACTGGAGTACAGAGACATAGTGTTTTAACAGTTGGAGACTATGAAGTTTGCCAGGGATTTCTCCATCCCATCATCACAGGCTCTCAGAAGAAGCATAGAGACAATCTTGAAGAAAGCCTGGAAAATTTTCTCATGGTACCTGAGCATGTGCAATGATATCTGGCACTCTTACACACAATCCCTCCCTCTTTGGCAGGTGATGTAGTGAATGTGCTCATTTGTGATAGACATCTTTCTGCTGCATAGACACTGTTTGAACTTGCTGATCAGTCTTTCTTCCTCCCTAGGGTCAGGGCAGTTGCTGACATCCGGAAAAAAAAAAAAAAAAAAAAAAAAAAGAGAGAGAGAGAGAAAGAAAACCTGCGAAGCGAGTAGGTTTGGAGTTGAAAGGACGCCACAGTGCAGACTCATGCCAAAGCTTTGAGGCAATAAGCCAAGGCTGCAAAGTTGCTAAAGCTAGTAGGTGCTGACATGCCAGATTGCAAAAAAGCCTTAGGCAAAAGTGCTGAAAAAACTGCCAAGACCATAGGTACCAAAGACAAAGACCCCAGATCTGAAACTGTCTTCTGACAGGCCTCCCATTTGTGTGTCTTGGGAATGAGCAAACAAAGCACTCATATGGTCACCAAAACAAAACGTAGATGTTATTAAAAGGATCGGTTGTATCTGCAAGTCCAGGATTGTGACCCTAAGTGCATCAGCAGGTTAGTAAGTGAAGCAATTACTAAAGAGGTATCATTGCTGTGAGCAATGGAGGCTGTGTGGTTTGTGCCTCTCTTTGTTATTTTGAGAGCAACGGGTCAAAATTCTGTATCAGCTGGATCCCCAAATCTTCCAAACTTAGTTATACTTCATATTGCTGCAGACAATGGCACTGAAAGCACCAACAACACCTTTAGAAGCAAAATTTATGTTTCCTTTCACAACTAAGCAACCCTTTCTTAAAACATTTCTGCAAGATATAAAGGTAGATGAGTTAATGAAGAGGAGGAGCAGCACCATTTGAACATTACTGCCTCTGTGGGCAATTTTTTTTGGAGAATTACATACCTTTTTTCCACTTTAAAAAGCACAGTTCAACCCTTATTTCTGCTGGATGTCATGACCTGCATGCCACTTCTAGGTGGAAGAGAACAGCACACACCTCAGACCTGGGGAGGCTTCAGCTGGATGGGAACATGGCCGGAGAGGGGAAGAAATGGAAGGACACAAATGAAGAACTGGAAAGCACTATCCCAACTACTTACCCCATTACTCAGGCAAAGCAGCATGGTTCTATCATCTGCCTTGGGTATTTGCCCTCCTTCCTCTGCTCCTCCTTGTCAGCAGCAGCATGGTGGTGGAGGAGTGCATCACTGCCCTCCCACCCCAGGCACCATGCAGAGCCCCACTTGAGGCTGTTGGTGTGAGAGTCCTGTGTGATCTCTGACTGAATTTACCAGTCTAAGGCCAGGTATGTGGTTAGTGCATAGTGTAGTATCTCTACCCTGGCCTCTGAACAACTCTTGTTAGGACGCTTGCTTTCATGTAGCCTTATACCATGTTTAGTTGTCTTTAGGTGCATGTTCAGTCTGAACCTTTTCAATGCTGGCTTACTCTAATTACCATACATTAGGTCACGGTTTATTTTTGCCCTCTGTTCTGTAGCTAATACACGAATATAGAATCCAACTAGACGTGGTTTTGTCTGATATCGCCGTGTAGATGAGTACTCTAGATGAGTCCCCATTCTTTGTTGGGACATCAAAGCAAAATTCAGTGGTACACAGCTCCTCTTAATCTAACAAATTATAAAACTCTCACTATTGCAAGTATTGTCGTTAATTTCACTACACCCCTGATATCAAAAATTAATTCCCAGAGTGCTCTTATTCACTTGTTTCTTGGTAAGATACATTTGTTTCCTATCATCAACTAGATTGTATTATAACAAGGTTCAAAAAGGTTTTCCATCCTCTGAAAAAGTAGAGCATAGTCAGCACTAATGAAAGGGCAATGAATAATACTCTACATCATGGCTTTCAAACTTTAAAAATTCCACTGGGGTCACTGGGTTGAATTAGAGACCCTTTAATCATCAGTACAGTTTTATGAATGGTGTACTTTACTCTGATATTTTACTAGACGTCACTACTTAACACACTTCTGGCTCCATGGAAGGAAAAACAAAAGGCTTTGTGTGCCTCGAAGTCCCTGTAGTTTTGAGGATCATTATAATTATACTGAGCCAAATCCTGAGGTCTCTTTTTAGTTGTTATACCATGCTAACGCCTCCTGAAATCTACTGGCATTTGTCTGAGCAAAAACATGCTCAGAATCTCAAGATTTGGCCCTTTAAGTGTACCTGAAACTTTCCCATGGGGAGGAAAACTAGCCGCAGTTGTGATTTCTACTCAGTCTAATGTCTTTGTCTGTGTTACGCCTGTGCCCAAGCACCAGCACACTGGATGCCTGGACTGCTACCGAAATTTGGGATTTTTGGGTCGGATTTGCTCTCCCTTGAAAACCTCGTTTTTTCAGGATACATTACTGGTTGTAATTGAAAAGGGCTTGCTTTAAGTTCTAACAATGTTGCATATATGAAAGCAAGATGGCACAATAGTGACTGTGTTATAAACGCAAGTCCCTTAGTCTCCACGATGGTGACACAAGCGGACCTCTGTGCTCCTTTGTGAAGGCGACAGCTTCTTCCCCCAGTTGCTGGTTCAGACCTGAACTTGTGACATTTCTAAGGCCAACTTGCGTTTCCAACAGCTGGGTGATGGGGGCACCGTTTCACAAAAGACGTTAATAAATCATTACTGTTTGGGGGGCACTTCCACAAAGGTGTGCTCTGTTTCTTGTAAACACTGAAGATAAATGATATCGCAAATAAAACATTTGCTGATGAAGTTAAAAAAGGGTATTTAAAACTCTAGGCTGAGGGTATTACAATTCAAAAATGGATATTACAATTTCAAATGTCTTGTAATATCCATCAGAGAGTTTTTACAACTTTTCATAGTCTAGGTGAGGCTTATGCCCCAAGGAGTCTGCTTCATCTAAATCTCTTTCCCTCTTTCTCCTCCCCAAAATCTTCAAAGGAACAAATATGTCACTTTAAATACACAACATAAAAAAATGGGCCAAATAAATTATTAAAATAGATAAAAAAGAGATTCAAAAAGATGCATGTTATTAGCTATTTGACAAGCAATTGATGCTGTTGCAATGGCTGCATTTCACAACACAAGTGTTTTCTTTGCTAGACAGATAAATAGTTGAAATAATGTGAGAAATGACTTTGCAGTCATCCAAAGAACAATTTGGCATTGAATGGTTCATTTAATGGCTTTCCACTGGCTGCGCTGTGCAGTCATTTCATACCAGACCTTCACCACATCCATGTGCTTTGGAATTTCTTCTAAAAATGCGCTCCAAGCCTGACCCTCCTCTCCCCGTCCCAATTCCCTGCAGAAGTGTTACTACATATGCTTTGAATCTTTATTTCAGATGAGCTCCCAAGTCTAACTCCCTCTTCCTTGTGCTTGAAACGTATGGGTTTGAAAGCACAGATGTGGCCTTGAAGTTTTTGGACCAGGCCCATCTGGGTCAATCCCTACGCAGTTGGACTAGTAGTTTCTTGAGTAGAATTCTCAGAAGCCTGCATTTTTTTCTCCTTCTGAATCTACTACACACTCTCCTTGTTCCCTTTTATCTCTCCTAGTTCAACTACAAGGATCTCAAGAGAGATGTGATTTTCATAAAGAGAAAAATAATGACCAGCCAGAGGAAGGAAACAAATTTTTAATGACTGTGAGAATTCTCTTTATAAAACAGCAAGTTTCCTTTTAGTTTATTCTACATGTAAGAAATATATCATTCATAAACTGGAGAAGAAGGGGAGACTCTTTTTAAGTCTCATTTACTTGACTGAAAAAAAAAAAAAAAAAAAGAAAGAAAGAAAGAAAACCCAGTCTTTGTCATCGTGCTGCAAATATTTTGCACCACTGAGAAGGGGTTCCAGGTTGGCCCCTAAAACCTGTGTTCTGGCATTATCGGTGAATGGGTAGGATCCCTTCCGTGACCAAAGACGCCGGTGGAAGGCAGCACGCAGGACCAAGTCAGTAGAAGCCCCGTTCCTGCAGACACGCTGGCTTTCTTCGGAACCGAGGTGTTGCTAAGCTGGGTCGCGAAGGCTTCGGGGGTGCACCCGAGCACGGGGGGTGCCGCCCGGCGGCCGGAGCCCTTCGCACCCCGGGGGCCCGGAGCCGGGGCGCTGCGCGGGGAGCGGAGCGCCCCGTTCCTGGCTGCAAGTGAAACGCGCCCCGGCTGCTGCTGCTGCTGCTGCTGCTGCTCCTTTTTCTCTCTCTCTTTTTTTTTTTCTTTTTTTTTTCTTTTTTTTTTTGGAGCCTCCAAAAGGCTCGCTCACCCCTTTCATGTGCCGCCGCGGCCCAATGGGAAGGCGGAGGCTGCCTGCAAGTGGTCTAATCTCAATGAGGTGTCAATCATGTTCCCCGGTGGGTGAAGTAAGGTCTTTTGTAACCGCCTCTGTCTTTGGGAAAGAGAGGAGAGAGGAGGAAGAGCGGAACGGAGAGGGGACGTCGGACCGGGCTGCAGGAGGGGAGCTGAGATTCGCTCTTGCTTTAGCAGGGAGAAGTGGAGCGCATGGATTTTTAAGCACGCTGGGATTTTATACATCTACAAAAATAACAACAACAACAGAACCTGACCCTACTGAAAGCAGTCAAATGAATCGTAACTGCAGATCAATGCAGAGAAATGGGGAAACTTCACTCGAAACATGGTTAGTTCCTTTCACTTGCTACTTCCTCAGCCCTTTCCCCTTATTCGGATTTTACTTGTGTGTTGTTGCTATGATTTTATACTGGTGTCTAACGATCTTCCTTTATTATTTCCCCCACACACTTTCCTCTGGATCTGCCTAGCTGCCGTTTGTAAACCCAGAGAAAGTCCGGAAGGTAGGGACGGCTCCTTCCAGCCAGTAACTTTGAACGCCTTTGAATCCGCCGGGCCGAGCGGCTGCCCCCGGCCCCCTGCCCTCTCCCCTCAACTTTCCCCCGCTCCGGTCCCGCTCCGGTCCCCGCTGGCCGCGGGGCTGGCCGGGGGCCGGGCGGGCTGTGCGGGCGGCTCAGCGGCGGCATTGTCTCCTCTTTTCTAGGTGATAGTTTTGCGGTGAACGCCTCTCTGGCTCGCAAAGGGCTGGAGGACTGGATGGTGAAGCAGAAATACTCCGGGGGCAGCGGCAGCAGCAGCGGAGGCAGCAGCTCGGGACTCCAAGGCTGCCAGCACCGGGCTGTTTGCAGGCTCTCCGGCGGCAGGGTATGTCAGCTCCCTAGCTGCGCCCCCTCCTTTCTTCTTTCTGAAACAGGGGAAACCAAAAGCTCTTTCTCCATCCCTCTCTCCCTCCCTCCCCAGGGCCGGTTGTGCAAAGGAAGGGTTTTCTTTGCCCTAATGCTGCTCCAAGGGGCTGCCCGTGGGTGGTTTCCATCTGCCCTTTGGTGAAGTTGGGAGCTGCAGAGCAACTTGGTGCTGGCACAAAAGCAGAGTGAAGGAGGACCTGTCCTCTGGTGTCTGGGCAGCACAATTAGAACAAAACCTGGAAAGAGCCCAGCACCCTGCCAGTGTGTGCGGGCTTGTGAACCCTGATTGGTGCACAAGTTTGTCTCTGACATTTTGGTGGAGGAATTCAGGAAAGGAGAAGTCCCCAAAGAGCATGTTGTTATTTATTTGCTCTTTGCTGTTTTACTGTTAATGTGGGGCTGTCTTTCTCCATAAGAGTTACTGCACATGTCACTTGTTCTGGCTGTTACCACACACTGGTCATTTTCCACCCTTTCTCTTTCCTCCACTTCTTCCATGTAAAGCTGGGCTGGAAGAAATGTTTAAGTTGAGTTGTTGTTTTTCTTTTAAATGTTGTGTGTGTTTAAGCAAAATGGCATGGTGAGAGATAAACAAAGGCGTTTTTTCTCAGATACGTTCATCAAAGTGTTTTAGGGTATGATCCGGAGCTTATTGATCTTTACTGAAAGGCTCCCCTTGACTTTCATAAGCTTTCACGATCAAGCACTGAAAGCTGCATCAGTGGAAAAGTAACCTGAGAGATGGGGAGATTGGAATCTGTGCTTCTCATCATGGAATGTGTCTCTGAGAGCACAAGCAGAGCAGGGTCACCAAACCTCCACCAGGTTCTTCACTTTGTTAGCCACCAGCTTTATTGACAGAAGCATGAATTCCTTGCCTCTCAGGAAAAAAAAAAATTAACTTGCTAAGTGGAGAAGAGATGAGACATACTACATTTTAGGTGGGGTCTTGAATTGCATGGAAGATTGTGTAGAATGGAAAAAAGCTGATGGCGACTCTTTAGGTTCCATGAGTACTCTATGTAGAGGAGGTAAAATTATTTGTGAGTCACTGGAAAATAAGGTGAAGGGGCTAGGATGTTGACATAAGTGGTGGTAAATGATGAGCATAATCACTTTGCTACATGTTCACCGTACAGGTATCTTTGGTTTTAGTGATGTTATTGCATTTTACTTGGAGACAATGTGTCAAAGGACAGATGTTCACATTAATAATGGTATCTGTATGTGTATGGTACAGATGCAAAGAGTAAAAATGTGCTTTTAATTAGCTTTCATTATATTCATTTTTATAAGTTAAGCTTTTCAGTTGCGTGTTCTACTGTTTGTGTATATATTTTCCAGGAAAGAAAGTTCAACTCACCAAACTAAATGTAGAAGGTCAAAATCACTGACTTCAGCTTTATGAGATGTATTTTCTTCTACAAACTATGTTTACGGAAGAAAATACTTTACAAAACAAACAGAACTGTTATCAAGAATACTTTGCTATTCACAAAACTTAAGTTCCATGAGGTCTGCTCAGCTGGAATGTACAACAGAGTATTTCTCACCTTAATCAAGGTGTCCTCATGATAAGTCAGCAATTAGCAAGCCACTAACTAAAAATTAACTGATGCTTTTTACTACATTATAAAACTGTAAATAGGTTCAAGTATGTTTAAAAGTTCTGTTCCCATAAGGCTTTTTACTGTCATCCTGATAGAGCTGTTTCAGAAGGTTCGAAAATATGAGCAATTTATTGCTTAATATATTTGGTTGCATCTGCACACATATATGGCCTGCTAATTGATTTAGTTGAATTGTCATCCTGTCACAGGCACACTATGGCAGCTACATTAAAGTTCCTTTAAAATACAAACTTTTGGTAATATGGAAGGATGCATTTCTAATCCTACATTGGAAACAGATGTGCCATATGTACAGTCTTTGACAAGGATTATGGAGTCACAGCTATTGACTCCATAAATGAGACTACACAACTGTTTCTCTTCTAAGATCTCTTTGATCTCTTATATAATTATACCAAGGTTCAAAGTGGATTGTAGCCTAACCTCTTGGTTCTTCATTCACCTCAAGATGTAGAAAGGCTAGTCGCTTCTCTTAATGGCCAATGACATGGGATTGTGTGGGACAGTTGTGTGTTCCCCCAATAACCAACCAAGGGCTCTTCTTACTGCTTCAAAACTCTTAAAATGTTCAATTAGCTTACAAGGCATTGTGAAATGGTGCAGTTCTATTGTCACAATTGGGAAGTTTGGTTTCTCATATTTTATTTTTTTTCCGAAATAGGTCTCAATTGTTCCTTTTTGTGATTCACGGCAGAAAGAATTAAATCAGACATTGATAAAAATATTTGCATCCAGAGAAACATCAAGTTTAAACAAACAAAAGAAAAACTAGAAGTACTTTTCCTCTTAATCCTTAACCAGACTGCTGTTGATGGTACTTTCATTGGTATGTTTCACTTATTTGGTGAAATTCAGTGTGATGTCAAAGTACTTTTGATGGGAGAAGAAAACGCTCAGTTGCTTCAGTTGTCTGAAACTTTTCGATCATTCCGATCATTTGGATTGGAAGTTGAATGTGAGAGTGAAACTTGACATATGTTACTCTGTATAAGCTAAAAATTCTGTGTCGATTGGAGTTGAAAGGCTGTTTCTCTCAGGAAGAGACAATGAACTGTTTTGCTTAAATTAGATATCCGGGGGAGATGACACTGGAGTACAGGGGCATTAATGTAGCCTTCTACAAGAGGATTAAAGACAAACGTAGGAAAGCAATAAAATTTAATTTGTGTTCCTCTCTAGACTGACTAAATTTACATAGATGACTCCCATTAACAGCTGTGGAGGGCAAGTCTCTCTGTCAAGGAGCATGTGACACTAGCAGGGTTCCATCATACAGCACCCCTATTATCTTCTTGAACTGAAGTGTTGAGATTTCTTGGTTGAAGCAAACTTCTCTCAGCTGATGCATTTCTCCCCACCCCAATTAATTGGTAGAAAACGGATTAGTGTCCGGCTATTGCCAAATGCATCAGTCATCTGAGGAGGATCTCGTGGTAGTAAATCATTGGGTGAAGGCATCAAGCAAGGGAAGGGGCGTGTTTTTGAAATACACACTTCTGGTGTGTAAACAGCTTTCTGTTCTGGGCTAAGAGCTCCGATCTCATTAAACTATTGCCACCCGCCCAGCAGGGGCTGCTCTGCTCTAAATGTTTTAATTACTGAGGAGGCTGAGGGCTAGGCCGTACCCTTCCCCTTCTCCATCATGTAGAATTAAAGAAAAAAGGAATTCTGTTGCATCTATGAAAAGTATGAGGTCCAGAGTCATATTCTATTTTCAAAGCTAATTGAAACCACTGGGGTTGTAAATCTGTTAGAGCAAGTGAACACACTTCTGCTGCTGCTTTATGAATGAGTTAACTTGTACCCTGAGAACAGGGGAGGTTTCCTGACACTGTGGATTATTCTGTATAGTTCTGGAGTTGAAATTTATTCAGCATGTTTACTTTCGGAAACCATTTGTAGAGATCAACATTGTTTGGAAATATACATGTATTTATTTATTTAACTGAGAAGTAGTTCTGTGCTAAAGGGGGAATATTAAATATGACATTGCTTAGTTTAATTTACTTTTATCTTCAAAGACATAAGAAATTTTGCTAGTTTCTTGGTTGTGCGTCTTATTGAGATCAGTGTTTGGGACTGGAAAAAATCTAATTTTTAATTAAATTTCAATCCAGCTGATATTGAGCCAAGTTGGAAGTAATCATTTAGGGTGAGATAGGAAAACCTTTAGTTTACAACTTCAGTGGGAAGGGCTAGTGCTAGTGATCCTCATGTTCTAACCTAATTGATATTAGAGTTGAGTATCTGGTCTGGGATTAATACAGTAGGATACTCTGAGGGACATTGCTGCTTCTGATGTGGGGTTTGTTCTCCATTTGTTCTGTGCCTGTAACTGCCAGTGACATTAATGGACATTCCTTGCATGTCTGAGAGGGGACTACACCAGTGTCAACTTCACCGCTCCTCTTGCATGGTCTTTCATGAATTTAAAAAAAAAAAAAAAAAAAAAAAAAGCCCTTCCCAATTCCCCACTGCTAAATAGCATGTGTCTGTGTATGTAAAAATACATAGCCTTATGAGAGACACAGCTGGATAGGGTATTCATCCAAAGTGAAAATAATAAAGAGACTTCTTTAGTGGCCTGTGTGTGTGATTCCTTAAAGGCTATTGAAGTGGAAGGTTTAATTGTAGCACTACTTCGGGGTCATTTCATGGGTAGAATGACATTTGAAGGACTCTCTTCTTGCTGACAGAGTAACAAGATCAATTAAAAATTTTCTTGGGTGCTATCTTGTGTGACGGCTCGAAGTGGTCTTTTAAACTGAATTGATTTAAAGTACATTAATGTTTGTATTATAGGGATAACTATTTGTGTTGACTTGGAGGATTGAAAGAAACAAAAGACTCGGCTGTGTTGTGTATTCATCTTACTGAAAAAATATTTTGGTATATAAAATATTATATGTATGGTGTTTAAAATAAAATTGCCAAACTTGATGCTGGGAGGGAGAGAGGAAAAATCTTATTTTGTGTTGAAATTTGGTGCCAACAAAACCAGATAATTTAATTAGTAGTGCACGTAGTCTATCTTGACAGCTTTGGTTTGGAAAAATTATAATATGAATATTAACAATCAAAGAGTCTCTGAACGTATTAGTGCCATGGTGATGAGATTAGTGAATTGGCCAATACTGCAGCAGAAAGCTGGATTCCAAGGGAATTATCCTTGAATGATACCAGTTGGTGCAATTAAAAGCCACAATTCAGTTGCCATATGGAAAGTGTTAGGCATCCTTACATGGTTTCAAAGCTATGTGCCGGAGGTTAAATTGACATATGAAGAAAAGCATAAATTAAATATTTTGTGTTATGAAATTAAAAGTTGACTTTGCTTGAGCCATATGGAGGAGGTGGATGGAAGGCAGTCTGTATTTCATCAGGGCTTGCTTTATAGGTATTTCAAATTTAATGTGGCACACTTTAAATTTAGGATGTTGATTGGAAAGCTGAATGGCCCATGAAGTTTCTGCAGTCTCATTAAAACAACTTTTTTGATCTCTAACAACTCTTTCTCCCACCCTCTCTAAAATGTGTTACGTAGATTAGTGCTTGTAAGAAGGAAGCTTGTAAGAAGGAAGCTTCTGCCTAATAGCTGGGTGAAGTCCTCATTCAAGTGATAAGAAAAAGCTATGTCTATTGGGCTACTGAAAGTCCCTCCTGGCTTAGCAAAACCTTAAATCTTCTGGATGAGAAGGCCTTGGTTATGGAGGATGTTTTCTTCTGTAAATTAGGATGAAAAGTAACAACGGTATATTTTTAATGACTTAAATGTAAGTAATTTAGTCCAGACTTTACACTAAAACTTTGCTTATAACAAGAATGGGAAATTTGTAGCACGATTGTTGACATATGGGAATGTTCTTTATAGCAGCATTCATTAACAGAAGGTTTTTCTGTCAGTTTTGTGAGCTCTGTAATAAGACCCAGGAGGAGCTCAGTAAGTGGATATTGGTAGGCACCCTTCAGAAGGAGATCTTAGTTGACTTCTATGGTTTCTTTTGAATTTGGTTAGGAACAGAGGAAAGAGAAGTCTCTTGAGAGTTTTTTTTCTGAAGTTGGGGAACTAATTGTTTGGTGGTGATATTTAAATCAAAATGGAACACTGCTTCCTCTGATGCAGATGTTGGCCTTTATAGAAATTCTTGTGGATGGATTTTGCCTCATGAATGCCAGCATCAAAACAAGGTTGAAGCGTAAATGGTAGATGTTGACATGTACAAAATATTTGGAGTATTTCTTGGTAACTGAACCCCTTTTCTAGTTTGTTAAATATACTAGTTACTTTGAGTAGTCAGACAGGAGTTTTCAGACTGTGATACCTATAAATATCTTTTATGGAAAATGAGGTATAGTTTTAGTTCAAAAAAATTAATGTGAAGAAATGGTCAAATAGACTTTCCCTGTGAATTTATTTAGTCATATCTGCCAACGTTGGCAGCAAAACTAAGCTTGTATTTACTCCTGCAGAGTAAGTACAGCTATGGGAGATTGAGTTGGACTGTATTCCATTCAAGAATTATTAACCAAATGCAAAATCTTCATTGTGTCTGATTTCTGAGCCAGGAAAACATGTTTGTATTGGAATATCTCATGACATTTGTCTTGCAGTGGTGGAATGCCAGTGGTGTTAGCTGTGGTGAAAGGGCTGTGCTGGCATGGACACTTCTACTATGGCACAACTTAAGAGAGAGGGGAAATGACTTGTGAAGGTTCAACTCTAGCTGACTTGGTCTCTCTGCAAGGCGTATGGCCATACGATGTGTTTGCTGTTTGTAAACTTCTTGTTTTGTTTTTATCACAGCTGTATGGCATATACTTTGTCCCATAATTCACAGAATAGAAATTACGTTTCTGAATGTGTGAGATCCTCTTTCACATTCCTTCCTGTGTGATCCTTCACACAGTCCTGTATAGTTAGCATCCCTCAAGTAGACTGTCATGTAAGCACAAGTCCACTGATTAATAAGGACAGGTCCGTTGGCTTTTAAAAGGGCTTCACATTCAGATAGGCCTATATCTGCAGCTAAGTGTTTAGCCCTGATACCTACATGTGTGCTTCTTACGTGACCTGATGTGCCTGTCATATGTAAGAAATAACTGTTTTAGTCATACAGAATCTAATTGGGGAAGGGAATGATGCAGTGTCATCTTGGGAGGTCCTGTGACAGCTGTGAAGTTGAGTACCACTGATCTTGTTCATGTGGTGTGGCCTACTGTGTATTATAGGGCAATAAACCTATTGTTTTAGGCTATTAAATCCTTTTGCTCCTCTGAAGACCATGCTGTGGCTAGGGGTGACCGAAATGCTATCTGTGCCCAAGAGCTCCCCAGTGCTCAGTAAGAGGCTAGTAGAAATGCACCTAAAAGATCCTACCAGACTAGCCACTGGGCAGGGATAAGGGAACACCTCCTCTTCCCTGATTCAAAGGTCCCTTCCAAGTGAACATATAAAAAGAGTTGTTTCTGAAATCTGAAGCTCCTGATTAATAAAACATCTTAATTAAGACTCATCAGACAAGTAGCTTTTCTGCTTTTTCTCAGAGCTCTGATAGTTTGATATCCATCAATCTCTCTTCTCAGTCTGAAAATTCAGTGGAACTCTGAAACTCATCTGTCTGATAGCGAAAGGGTGTTCTGTTAATTCCTTCAAAAGTGCCATCTACCAGTCTCATTTTTGTTTGTAATGGAATTTGGATTTAATGTAGGCTCAGTGTCACTGGTCCCTTATATAATTTCCAGTGAGAATCCCCTGAGAATGTGAGATCCTCCCTTAAAATGTGGGAGGAGTTCAGTTATGTTTTAAGAAAAATTTGTAGTGGAAAGATCTAAATGTGCACAGATTTTTATTTTTTTTTTTTCAGCCATGTATCCATGGGCCTCAGACTAACAAAATCCAGTGATGTATGTTAACTTCAGCTCAGAGTTGGATTGGCATGTGGTCAGAACAGTCTGTGCACTGTCCATCCAAATAAATACTTTGTGTTTTGTGATTAGGGTGGAATTTAATGCATTTGGGGGCATTATTGTGGCAGCTTTAAAGGGATTAAGCATATTGAGGTTCATATTAAAGTATAACATTGTGATTCAAGATCTGTGAAAGAAAATCATGCGTGGGTGTTTGATCTTGGGGTGCAGCCACACATGCTGTGAGGCATAAAATAAGGGGATAGACTCAGTAGGGAAGTGACAGAACAAAGTACTGTCTTGCAGGAGAAATGGGATTTGGGAGCAGCCTCGAATCTTTTGATCCATACTCTGTTGCAAATGATGAGTGGTACAGAGGTGATAGATTTGTCTTGGGGGAGGAAGGAGAATGGTGGGTAGTGTGTCACATTGCCCTCAGAGATAGTTTTCTGTCTGATTCCCCAAAGATTTGATAGCGATAGATAAGGACTAAGCTGCTTCCTGTTGTCCTATCTTAAAAAAAATTATAATTCCAGGAAGGTTAGTTTCAAGAGAGGTAAAAAAAAAAAAAAAAAAAAAAGGTAGTAGCTGTAAAGCTAAGTCATATGTATTAAGTGGATATACAGAACAAATGCCTGTTTTGGGGAGCAGGAATTTTCTCTGAGCATAGAGTGCCCCAGCCTTGAGCTTGCAGAATAACAAGCAGTCTCTGTATTGCATAAGATGCTGTGGTTAAGCCTGTATCAGTGTTTCAGTAATAAACCACTCTCTTTTTGAAACAATAAATAATAATTTTGCTTGTGAACTTTCCAAGACTGTCTCTGTTCACATAGTGTACATGTGTATAAACTACAGACACTCATTCCCCTATAAAGAGAGAACATCATAGTCTAGCAAACAGAATATCTGTCATTCCAGCTGAGCAAGGTCTAAGGCAATAACCCAAAATATCCTGGAAGAAATTCTAAAAAGCATTGAAGAAATCAATCGTCTGATCCTAGAGGAAGGTCTTTGATGTAATCCTGGTAAGTTTATACTGGGAGCCTGCCTATTTCTTTATGGTCAGCCCTAGACTTTCTATATGAAAAGTGGATCAAATAATTTTATATGCTTCTGCTTTAAAGAAAGATGGTTGATAGTTTTCTAAAGCATACACACTGTTTAAATGTAGATTGTGGCTTTTAGCCGAAGCCCAGGTGGGGAGGAAAGGCTTTTCAAAACAAGTACTTACAGAAAAAATAAATAATACTTTGATATTTTCCCATGGAAAAACTGTGCCTCATTTATCCATCCTGAATATTTAATTTTATTTTGAGGATAAACTTCACAGGTTATCTCAGTTAAAGCAATTTTTATTTAGGCAAAGCTTGTGTGCAAGGTCTTGTTCCTGATGTGGATACATATGTAAAAGGAGTTTTTCAGAATACCATAAATAAATTACTTTTAAAGGTATATTTTAACTAACTCAGTGCAGTTGGGTAAGCCTGTTTAGATCATCTTGAAAACTTCTGCAATATTTCTTTAGGCACTTATTTTGATATGAAAACCCTGCTGTAACAGAGGGGAAATTTCTTATTGCTTTCAGTGGTTTCATATCGTGTTCTTTGCCACATCAATAGAAGAGCAGGGAAGGTTCAAGTGGTGAGACTGACAGTGTCTTTCTGTCGAAACTACATTGCTAGTGGAATGGCAGTGTGTTTTCCCCTGCAGATGCAGTTTAGCTGGTCATTTTATGATAGGTTCGCAAGTGGTTTTCACAATTGTATTGCCACTTACATTCTTATTTGTAATTAGCAATATAATTTTGCAGATAAGTTTAGAAAGCATGTCTTGAGAAAAGCAGTGCTGTGTAAATAGCCTAATACCCATTAAAATAGTACATTTTTATTGTATGATGGCATTCTTTATCTAATTAGGTTGGTTTGTTACAGTATTGCACCACAGTTTCATTCTTTTTTTTTTTTAAAAAAAAAAATGGAGGCTGTTTTTAACAATTTGTGACTGGTAGGAAGCACGTCAAATCCTTAATTCAGGACTAATGTATAGCAACGAGAGCTACCATACAGGGCTTTTCTTTGAAAGACAGTTGTTCTTGGATTAAAGCATGGTGACATGTAACAAGAGGGGAAGTGTGAAGAAAAAAAAAAAAAAAAAAAAAAACCACCGCAGTATTTGGGAAGGATATACTGTACTTGTTTATACTACATAGATTTCAGCTTAGTAATTGGCCTTAACGTGGCACTCTTTTCCAGATGTGCTGCTTTAACTGGTTGTTGTTGGTTGGGTTGTTGTTGTTTTGTTGTTGTAATTAGAAGAAAAAAAAAAAGCAATGAAATTGTTTTTTGAGAACTGTGTGAGGAAAGTCAAAAGTAAGGCAAGCTGAAGTTGCTCTGTGTCCTTGAATGTGTGCAAGAGGGGAGGACTAGAGGGACTAATCCAGGAGATACTGGAGATATTGCTGTTTGAAGGCAAAACATACCTCTGCTGAAACAACTTCTCCATAATCTGTGGCCACCTCTGATTTTCCTTGTTCTGGAAAAACAGGAATTGAAGGCCTTCACTGAGAAGCCCCGTAGATTTGCCAATAAATCGGTAACAGACAACAGGTAATGTCTTGTGGAAGTACCAAAAACACTGAGGTATTAGCCCTGCAGAGTAATCTACCTGTCCTCATGTGTGTTTCAGATGGCAATGCCAACCATCCTGGTCAGCAAGAAAAGAAATAAAATAAACACACAAAAAAGAGGAGAATTGTAGCACCACTGGGGAAAAAACAGGACAGCTCATCGTTAGACAAGAAAAATGCAAGTGTTGTGCATCTAGAGGTATGTTTTAAGTCAGGAAAGAGTCCTGCCCTGCTGGATGGTCAGAGCCTCTCCTAGTATCAGCAGGAGCCATATCCAAAGACAGGGCGAGGCTTCCTCCTTCCACGCTCCAAACAGATGTGATTTGGTCCTTTTGGTCCTTCAAAATGTGCTGTTATTGTGTATCGGCTTCAGTATCAAGTGGTGTTAGGAATGGTACAGAGGCCCTTTTGTGAGAGGCCTGCTGGTCCGAGAGGCGGGCTGGGCCTAGGATGCAGCCTTATGGTGCTTTGGCACCACTAGCTGAGGCCAGCGGGCTGACAGCACTGGGTGGGGGGAAGTGACTCCACTGAAAAAGCCATCTGCTGGTGTGTAGTCCCATTCCCCTGTAAATGAGGGGGAAATGAGGTGTGTGTTGCCAGGATTAGCCACCAGCAGCCAAGAACCTTTCTTCTCACAACAACCGTGGTGTGTTCTGTGCCATACCCTGCTGTGCGCTGAGCTGTCATGTAGGTTTGCATGGCATGAGTTTGGAGTGTCCTTTCTTGTGGGGTGATGCCTTCCTTCTCGACTAGTGCCTCTTTGTCCACATAAAGTACTGTTTCTTCTCTCCTTTCAATGGACCAAGTTCTGTTTACAGAGGGGTCACACAAACTTCACATGCCTTTAGGAACCGCCTGGCAGCGAGTCTGACAGCGGGTGAGTGGTACAGGTTTCGCCACGCAGCCGTTTGGCTCTGTGCAGTTGACAGGACTGATTTTTGGAGCGAGTGATCTTTGTGGAATATAAAGGGTTACGTTGTTGAAGTTACACAGGCGCCAATCCACTGGCACACCGCAGGTGATCTCGGAGCGAATGTTGTTTAAAGCGCCTGTCCCACGGTTTCACAAATGTGCTCTGACCAGAGGATGTTTTTCTAACTTCAAAGGGCTTCTCAGGCTGGCTCGGTGCCTCACAGGCTGAGTCCACAATTCCTCTCTGCTCGTGATGTGTTCTAACCATGTGTGATTTTTTGGGTATGTGATGTTTTCTTAAAGTGGCATTGACCTGTGTTCAAATGAAACTTGCTCTTAAGCTTGTAAACACAAACTTGTCGTGTGGGCAGTTTTCATCTTAACCTGACGTGTGGGTTTTTTTGTGTGTGTTTTTTAAAGAACAAGAATAGACATCAAAAGGGGAGTCATTTATAGGAAAAGAAAAAGCAAGAAATAAACTTGCAGCAGTCTTTTGAGTTGCACCATCCAGAGGCTTTTCTCTGAAGACTGTGTTGTGGGCCCTTTGCTGGCTGTAAGGAGAAGTGCTTGTTGCCACCTCGGCAGCGCCAGTGCTGGAGCAGGGTACGTGCTCTGAAACGTGCTTCTGAAGAAGGGGCATGCAAAGGGGGGGAAAACAAGGCATAATGGAGTAGAAGGTGGAAAGTACTAGTGACCTCTTGCGTGTTTTTTTTTTTTTTTTTTTTTTTTTTTTAGCAATGTTATATTAAAATAAATGTTTAGGAAAGTGTCTATGCTTTTAAATATTAAAGGTTTCTTTTTCTTCTGTAGTACTTTGTAGATGGTTTTCAAGGGGATTATTTTCAGGTTAATGAAAAAATATGCTTTTTTAATGTTGAGAAGTAGAAGTGACTGAGTTTTAACTGGCCAAATTATTTTACCAATGAAGTCCATTAACCCTGAGAGCAGGATTAGGCCCCAAAATATTTCCTGAGTTGAATTGTGCTGTGTTAGCTATGGTTGTGAAGTTCTTGTGTTCCACTAAGATCCATTGATGGACACTTCTTTTTTTTTTTTTGCAACGTTTTTGCATTCATTAAGGCAAGAAAAGTGGGCTAGTTGGAGGTTTTAAAGTCACCAATTTTTAAGTTTACTATTATTACCACTGTGAATGTTTGTGAGTTTAAAAAAATGAGCAAAAAATAAAAGAAAATACCTTACAAGTAAGACCATGATAATTCCTGCATGCTGAGTGATAGAAAAGGATCATCTGCCATGGGAATAAAACCTCATACTGTGAGTGGCATTCTGTGAGCAATATATCTCAGCTGTGCAATGAAGTTTCCTCCTGAGTAATGGTACCACAGCCTAGCACTTATTATTAATCCAGACTTCTGATGCAGCTTGATCCTAAAGTTGTCATCTAAACAAGATTCTGGAGAAGTCAGTGATCTCAAGGACCTAAAGCCACAACCTGTGCTGCCCTACCAATCCATGGCTATCAACAGGAACCATCCCACCACATTTATTTTGGCTAGTTTTAAAGCAGGTGGCCAGGATGAATTCCTAGTTTCAAAGTCACAGCTGCTGCTTTGAAATTGTGTAAGAAGGGCTTTGGTTTCTTAACACAAAATAACTGAGCTGCTGTTTGGTATTAGAGCATCATTATTCTGGGAAATGCACTCCTCATATTAAAAATATCTTCTGCATGGAAGTTGAAGGTTTATACCTCATGATTATAAGTGTAAAGAGCTGAAAAGGTTCCTTGTTTGACTGATGATTGTAAATATTTAATAGTTCCTCAGTGATTTGAGTCAACGGAATCTGACGGTAGTATTAAAAATTAATAGCAATATTAGAAACAGAGTTAATACAAGAATGACTTGTTGGTATTAAATCATTTCAGGGGGGATTTTTGGGGTAATTGTAACTTCAGATTTTTTCCCTTTTAAGTGGTTTTCTTTGTGGCAGTCAGCCTAAAAATATTGTCTTTATCATTAAATCAATTAAAATGACCAAATGGACTTTATGCAATCGTGCTAATAACACTGCGATTAAGTAGAAGGAAATGTTCCATTACAAATCTCTATTTCCTGTCCTTATAAAATTTCATTTTAAAGTGAGCTTTCTTGGGTGACTTTTTCAGTAGCATCAGCAACAGTGTCAGCAGAATGGTGAATTCTTGTTGCTGGAAGTATAAAGAGAATTCATGAAGGAGTTTGTGTTGAGCATAGTTCTTTTTTCTTTTTTTTTCCTTCTTTTAAAAATGATTTTATTCACTGTTTTTTTTTCTTTTGTATTCTTTCCCACCTTATGATATTATAATGCTTTTACCTACTTTCAAAATTCCATAGATATATATTTATAAAAAATGTCATGTAAGCCTTTTTCTAGTGTAAGAGAAAGTACCTTTTATGCAAGGCACACAGCATGGGGTTTTCTGTGCCTTCAATCTCATATGATCCTGTGTCACAATAAATATAACAAACAGGGATGAGCAAAGAGCAATCCTCTTGGGCTGGGTGAAAATATGCTCTTAAAAAAAGACAAGGGAGGGTTGAGTAGAGGAGATGTAAGACCTGTGTACCTGAAGAAAGCAAGCAGGCAGAGAATGGAATGTTTCTTCAGCTTTTGTATGCAGGTTTGTTAAAGGACACAAAGGGAAAAATTATGGTTCATTTGGTAATGGGATGTGGTCAAATAAATGAATCTAGAATTTGTATGCAGAAGATGTAACAGAATCTTTGACCTAGTTAGGGGAAGGGGTGAGAATGGGTATAAAGGGGTATCTGGGAATTTCTATCTGAAAAGGCCCTTAATCCTTTCTGCTTCCATCATAAAAAAACTATTAAAATACTATTTGTTTGTATAATGTGATAATAATTACTAGCAAGTCCCTTGTCCGTTAGAGGCTACGTGTTCTACTAGAGGATTTCTTTGATTTATCCATTAACAAGTGGTGTTGCCCCGTGTTGTGTATATGTAAGTATATATGGCAGAAATATCCCTACCAAGTTAAAGTTTTCAGCAGTCCAGACACAAGCTTACCGTGCAGTCCTTGTGTCTCTGATAACAGGGTGTGCTTTTGTTAACCAGGCTGACGAGTGTAGCCACTTGGGTCTCTTACTTGGTGGTTGGGATTTTCATGGATAGGATGTTGGCCCTGTTGTGTTTAAAGAGATGGGATAACAGGGTAAGTACAGCTTTCTTAAGCACTCTGAATCACAAAGCAGGTAGGCTTTGAAGTCATCTGAGATTAGAAGACTGGTCTGTGGGCCTGGATGTGAAGCTGGGAGGTGTTTGTGATGTGGGTGGTCAGAGATGGATAACCATTGCTCTGGTGCTACCTGGTGTCTCAAGTTCTGAATTATGGCTTTATAATGGGATACAGGAGCTGTGTATTCCCGTCTAGACCCTAACATTAGCTGTATATCCTTTCCCAAATCACTCAGATGTAAATCTTCTCAGAGACACAAGATAGCTAAGTGTGTACTGCTCATTTAGTCATTCGTCTTCTCTTTGAAACTACCCGTTCTACCCCCTTTCTCCCACCTCCCCACCAGGGAATTTGGGGTAGTTTTTATCCTTTTACCTAACTAGGTTGTTGAGGTAGGCAAAGAAACATTTCAAGCTCATGAAGAGCTTCAATGCCAGCTGTAATTGATCTTTTATGCTGTTCATCGCTATGCTGTTATGAATAAGCCAGGCATTTGCTGCATACTCTCCTGAGCAAAGTGTTCTTTGTATTTGAAAAAAAATATTAAATTTTCCTTTGGAGTTTATACAATTCCTCATTGTTGGGGGGGCGGGGCACTCAATTTTTCTTCTTTTGTTCTATGGTAATTTCCCTGACCTTATTCTGGCAAGGGGCCTTTCTGAACTGTCCAACTCTCAACAGAACCCAGTGGCCCAAGATACCGCATTTTACAAAGGCTGAATTAACCAAAGCAGTTTTAAAATATGGAGGAAAAAGATGGTCCTCTTCTCACTCATGTGAGTGAGGGCTTGGATAGGGTTAGAAGGTGGCGGAAGGGATGTGCCTTTAATGTATGAGCTGAATCTCCACTGCTTGTGGAGGCCCCCTGTCCAAGGACATCTGCATCCAAGAGGTGATGGCTGTAGACTATCTGCTTATTGCTGTACCTCACTTTTAGTAACGCATATAGATTCTGTGCGAGATCAGTTGGAATGTCAGGGTAGAGCATATGGCTAGCATGTGTATAAACCGTAACAGGTAAAAGTCTTGCTTTCCATATTATTTACTAATGTTACCAGATGAAACGGACTACATAGACATAACTGAAGGGAGAAGGAAAACGCATGTTAAAGATTTGACTGAAGGTCAGCTCAGATCGATCGTCAGTCCAGCTAGACTTGAGGCTTTGCAGGGAGATGAATTTTTTTCTTCTCTTGGTGTTCACTTGAATAATGAAATTACCCTCTCTTGAAAGTTATTCTTCGGAGCAGCAGAGTTTGTACTTGAGTGAAATGCATGTCAAAATGTTTACAATGAACTGAAGTGGAGTGGTGAGTCAAAGCAGTAGCCTTTTGTTTGCACTGGCTTTGTCATGGAGAGCCTTATAATGAGGGTGAACTATGCCTCCGATTCTGCTGGGCCTCTGTACTGTTTGGAGCGCGAAGTGGAGCAGGTTTACAGGTTAATTAACACCTCTTCCCTCCTCCTTGTGGTGCTGGCAGTGATCTATCACCCATGGTTATGTTTGGAAACAGTGGCCGGTGGTTTGTGCTGAATACTCCCAAGCCTTTTAGTTGCTGCCGCTGAAGAATCTGCTGAGAATGCCATTTGCTCTTGTGGACAAGGAAGCGCATGAGATGTAGGGTGTTGGTGTCCCATTGGCAGTGAGCACACCCCGCAGCCAGCTGGTGGCACGTCCATGCCCGCAGCTCCCCCTCCTTATCAACATGAAGAAGATCCAGATGAATTCTGCCCATCTAAAGGGGACTTAATGGCATCTTAGAACCCATTATTTTCTATCTAATGATGACTTTTTTTGACAATTGAGTTGTAAGATTTTTTCTTAATCTAGTGGTTCTGTGGTTTGGAGAGTTTGGCCAATCTGGATGGAGTCACTGTACGTTTGTTGGTGCATTAGATTTGAGCATTTGTTTTTTTCCTCATCCCTCTGGAGTCTTAGAGTTCTTTGCCACCTAATGCTGACAGATCACACGATCTCAGCAGTTTCCCTGTGGGTCTCTTTCCCTCCCAGTTCCTCAGGTCTCAACGCTGTGTGTGTTAGAGACTTTTCTTCTAACAGCTACTGCCATTGCCTTAGCTTGATTTAAATACTGTGTTGTTCAGAAACCAAACCCTTAGAGGAGAAACAAAGCCACTTGCTGGTCTGACTACCAGGGTGCACGTTTGGGACGTTGCTGGGACATCAGCAATCCTTTTGCCATCTTGCACTGGCTAGCACACCACGCCACAGCATTGGAGGGAAGTGTGCAGCATGCATACTGCCCAAACGTGCCGTACCTGTTCTCTGCCTTGATACCAAAAAATTTGCATAGCATATTTGTGTTGTTTTTTTTTTTTTTTTTTTTTTTTTGAGTTTAAGGAATTTCTCCTCAGATCTCCTACTTCCTTACTCCTTACTTGCCTATTTGTGATTAGAGATCCAATGGAGCATGGCCCATCTCCTTATGAAGGAGCAGAACCATTTTAAGGAGAGGACAGTACAGCAACAGTATTTGTTGCCTTCCTTGCAGCAGCAGGGAAATTGAAGGGAGCTGTGATTCAGTGAATCAAAGTCATCTCACCGGCAGCTCCGGGGCAGCGCAGCTCTCAGCTGCTGCCTCACTCACAGTGGAGAGTGGGGTCATAATACGGTGCAATATGCCCAGGCAGAAAAGCAGTAAATTCATCCTCAGGAGCTGCTTTATGTTGTCTAGAAATGGAGAATTCCCCTGTAAGGAGAATGTACTGCTTTATATCCAACTTCCCCATTCCAATGCTTCAGCAGCATATTTATCTTCAGCAGTTTCATGCTGTGAATAGAGGAAGGCCAAGAAACATGGATAAAGGACTTCCTTTGCAGCCAATGATACGTGCAGTATGGTATCCCATAAAGTTAACAGGGATTAAGGTGAATGGCCATCTGAGCAAAGGAGGCATCCCGCTAGGAAATATGTCGGTTCCTCTGTAACAACTAAAGCAATACTATCTGCAGACTTTGAATCAAAGGCTTGCGCAGCTAAACAAAGCTAATCCCAAAAGATGTACTATTAAACTCATTTCCTGTGCATGGAGCAAATATTGTAGGAGTTTTGAAATGCATTTTCTAGCCATTGCTAAGAGAAGAGTTGGGGTGTGAGCTATAGACTCTGATCTAGATGCAGACTTTCTCCATATTTGTGGTTTTGTTTTGAGTCTGTCTGTAGTTAGCAGGGATATAAATGTTAAAATTCACCCATGTGGCTTTAGGGCTGTGCTGTGTTCATAAGTCTTGCTTTTTCAATGCATCTCTATTTTAGAAAATATTTCTTTCTACTGGGGTCAGATCCTTTATTACTGGTCAAACCATGAGTACCCTGGCAGAGAAGGACAGCTTAACTAGCCTAGTACAGCTGCAAATGTCAAGTGCTAATTGTTTATGAAAAAGTAATGTTTGTCATAAATTATCTCAAAGTGAAAATGCAAAGCATTACGCTCTTAACGGGGAAGAAAGGAAGTAAATGCCCCATCATGTTCTCTCCTTAGGGAAGCATTTATTTGTTAGCTGATGCTTCAGTTTCAATTGCTTGATACATTTCATTGCTTGTGCAATTGAAGTTAATTCATGGGAAAAGGTTTAAACAGCGAATAGCCTTGGTTTTAGGAAGCTGAACTTTCTCACCTAAAGATGAACACTAAGAATTAAGTGTTGGACTGAGCTGAAGGGTGTGTTTTGTTTTTAACTTTGAGCCTAAATGCAATTGGAAAAACAACTCTCCTTTTGGGTAAGGGCTACCCTGTTCAGGTAGGTCTGACTGGGCTGTATGCGGGAGGCTAGGGCTCTAAATTTGAATTCTTGTCTCAAGGCATGATAACTTATGAATGGCAGTGAGAAATGATTGCCCAAATGTGAACAGAAGAAGTAAGCTAGGCAGTGAACAGGCTTTCTCCTGGGCCGTGACCCCTTGTATCTGCAGCATGGTGTGTAGCACTTAATGTACGTGCAGACTGGCTTCAGTCTGAGCAAAGGCTGATAACGTGAACGAACGTGTGTGATGGGCCTGAGATGCTGGCGAGCGAGCCCATCAGACTCTGCCTGGTGTCTGTTTTCAGACGGGATTTTAGTTCTGACTTCTTTAGAGTTAGACTCTGGCAGTCATAATTGTGTGGCAAAGAATATACTGAAATGGGTGTACAGGCGTGCTCACATGCTTGGCACTTTGTCATAAATTTAATCTATTTACATATTTCCTGTACCACTGTACAAACAAACCAGTGGGCAGAGTCCTGAAACCATTTTCTCAGGCAAAGTTCCAGTTGATACCAAAGAGGTCAGAATTTAAAATAATCGCTTATTTAGAAGAATTTGAATGTGACCTTTAGAGAAACACTTTCCATTTGCTGACTTTCTGAACCCCTTGTTAGGGCATTATTGAAACATCAGTAGGAAATTTCAGTAAGTTCAGGCTGTGACCCCAGCTGAGTTGTCACTTGCTGCTCCTTTTGCAGCATTGCAGGGGAAATCACTTCTCTAGAAACTTGGAGAAAGCTACAGTATTGTTCATCTTCCCTGTTTCTCATTCCTTGTTGACTTTGAAAGTGTTCCTTTGTTCAACCTGTTAAATCTGTGGGTAAAACCATGTGTGGTGAATGTGTGTGTTTCAGTGTAGATGCTGAGGCCAAACCAAGTGCGATTTTGTTTTCAGTGAACATAGAGATCTCATCATACAAGTGCTATGCAATGTACAGTTCTCTGCCACCAGAATATTCTTTTGTTCTCAGAGAAAGATACTGAAAAGATACTGGGCAAACTTGACAAAATTGATTGAGGAGCAAAGGACAATTGCATTAAGAAGGCTGAAAGAGCAAATTGTTTCCTTCTTGTGTACATACAGAAAATGAAAAGAAGAGCTCATGTTATAGAATCAAAGACTAGAAGTGCTTTTATTTATCAGCAGTTTGTACTTACTGACACCGGCATATATTGTGATGCAGAGCGTTTGTGCAGCAGCTGTTCTGGAATACCCATTCCAGTCCATTTCCATATGTAAGCATGCCAGCAGATAGTAATGAAGCAATGATCAAATGAGAATTTAGTCTGTATCATTTGAGGCTTAAAAAATATTATCTGGAATAAAGGAGTAGGATTAGGAATAGCAACAGGAAGAACATGATAAATAAATAAAGCTTGGATGTAAAGACCTGGCAAAGAAGGTCTGTTTGAGCATGGAATAATTCTTCTTGGAAATTGGTACAGATTTCATTTTCTCTAAGAATTGTCAAAACTGCACCATTTATATGTAACTTCTCAAGTATGTGATAGAAAATGGTCTTCAAGATTGCGTCCATTGAACTGTCATTCTTCTAATGAAAACAGAATAGTCAAGTGCATCTACATCAGCAAAAATAAGATTTGAGATTTTTTTTCTCCCCTTTGGCGAACGTCTTGTATGTGATACCAGTCAACATAGAAGTGCTGTTATATTAAGCATGGCTTTGGCAGATTTTGCTGACAGCAGTAACTCAGAGCTCTGCCCTTTATAAAGATTAATGATCTTTGAAATAATAAATACATTGGAAATGCCAAGCCCAGAAGTAATTTTCAATTAATAAATAGAATAGTTTGTGTAACAGCAGACATTTTCCCCCACTATTTCCTGTAACAGAGCAGAAATAAAATACCAGAGCAGAGGTGCTATTGGAGAGAAAAGATCACTTCATGAGGAATATGTGTTGGGAAGGGCAGGAAGAGGGTGATGACAAGACATTTTGCAATATCACATTTGGTTATGGGTTATAGGGGGTGTTGCAAAGAGCTTGTGGCTGTTAACACATCTGAGCATTGTTGACTTTTATTCTGGTTACCATCATTCGGTAGGCAGGAAAAACGTTCAGCAGACACAGGGGCCAGAAGCTAGCCTTTTGTGGGTGGACATTGTTTTGGGGCAGAACCAGTAACTTATTTTAAAATTTGTTACAGTATAGGCTTAGCAGTAAATTAATCATGACATTAAGAGGGAATGTATGTATAGACGTTACTTCAGAGTTGTCATAAATTCTGCACTTGCCATATTTTAATTTCCAAGACTTTTGACTCTCAGACAAGGTGCTATAGATGTAGTTATTAAATTCTGCAGCAATATTTTTATTGGGTAGGACATTGCTTGATGATGTAGCTGTGAAAGCCAAATTCAGAGACTAGCAAAAGGTTCTTTATCCATGCATTTAGGAGGAAAAATATTATTTTGTAACACTCACTTGTTACTGAAATACTTTTTTTTAAATTACCTTCTCTTTCCTGAATGAATGTACATATACCCACATATATATGCATATGTATATGTATATACAGACAAAAATAAGAATGAGATACATAGGCTTACTAGTTTGGTAAACTATATGACAGCTTTCTTGTAGTGTATTGCTGAACTTCATAGGACTGCTCGTTACAGGGCAAGAGGAATTGCCCCAATGACACAACTCTCTTTTGAGAGAGGCTGCATCGATAACGAGCAGGTGGAAACACTGCTTGGGGAATAGTGGAGTCTGATTGTCACTCCTGTGGCTCAGCAGACATGTTTTTGTAGAGCAACCTGAGGACATGCTGCCCTTTCTCAGCTTTGAGTACTTTTGAGAAAAGACACTGGATAAGACGTACACAAAACCCTCTTCACAAGTTTGCATAGCGTACTTCTTCCAGTGCATAAATTAACTCAGTCTAGTCTTAGCCTTTAATCTCACATAAATTAGATTAAATGTTGCTGAAAAAAAGTGTCTGGTTCCCTACTTTTCTAAGATGTTTCCTTTATATGCACTGCAAGGGGAAACCATGTGCTGTACCAAAATACGTGTTGCTAATTATTCGGTTTCTCTTGGGGACTGTTTTATTTGGGTGGGGGCTGCCTTTCCCTTTAAACATACAGGACAGTCAGATGCCAGAGGAACCTTAAAATAGGTTGTCTGCACTGAGAGTGTGGGAATATCAGGCAAAACATGTAATGGCAAAGTGCTGGCAGAGTTAAAAACCCACCTTGACTTCCCTCATCTGGGTAGCAAATCTGTGCCTGCTGAGAGTGGAGACGGCCAAGCATCAGGTACCTCGAAGGCTGGTTTGGGAGTTTGGTTACAGATCTTGGGTGTTTTCTGGGTAAGCGAAGGCTGCGACCACATCAACAAGTGGCTGCTCCATGGAGAACTGTATGCATTCCCTTATACCCCGTGGTAAATTCAAGGTAATGCGAAGCAGCTTATGCCTTTATTTACCCCAAGGGAGTGTTGACATGAGCTGTTACCATGGAATGCCTGCCAGGTAGCCACACTCTCAGATCTTGTAATGCTTAGAAACTAGCCCAAAGCACTTTGCTCAGGTTCATCCAGTAAAATTTCCTAGCTCTTAGTTGTTTGCTATATAAGCCATGATAGCAGAGCTATATCGGATGGCAGAGTCTTGCAGCTCCTTGCTCATAGCTTGGAACAAAGTCTGAGTTTTGTATCAAGTTTAATTTGACGTAATAATAACTTATATAGTATAAACATGCCAGATCTATATTCCATTGCTGGAATTAATCAGGAAAAAGTAATTTATGTAGAATTCTGCTCTTCATCTTTATTTTAAAAGCACACACCAAATCCTGGTTTGTGTTTAACAGCACTGGTAAGTGAAGTTCTTTGCCACAGAACAGGTGCAAGGCACCGTCCTGCCCTGCCAGCATGCCTTGGTCATGGCTCGCAGAGCCAGAGCTTGGCCTGTCTGATGGAACTGCCAGTTGTGTTGCAGACACCTACTTAACAGAAACTGGAAGTGAAATCACTATTTCATTTAACGTTGGCCACCTATTGGATAATAACTTTCAGTCACTGTAAGACTGGGCTGGATTTGAAACAGCAGCCCGGTGCATTGAAAGGCTCTGTTTCCCTCTCTGATCTGCTGAGCCAGCTGGTTCTCCAGAAGCATTTGGAAAAATGTGAGTGGAGGGTAAGAACATGAAATTTCCCTGTTTTTTTTAAACGTGTTTGTCTGCGTCTCATTCTCACATGCACCGTTTAAGTCAAGACATTTCAGTCCTCAGTTCTTTGATGCCATTTGGCTTCAATTTCCACATGAAGTGCTTGGAAACTAGAGATGACTCAGAAGGGGTTGAAACCCTTGTCCTGCAAGGCTCTTTGTGAAGCAGGCAAACAGTTTTCTTTGTATGAAGTAAATGCTTGCTCTGAGCCCCTGATCCAGCTTGGTTCCTCTCCCCTCTCTCGACACACAAGGCTTGGGACATTTCTGCCAAGAGCTGTACTTGCACTTAAGGTGCAAGTCCCTGAATTGTCCCTGATAAGAAGTAGCCATTATTGAAGTCTTGTGGCTTCGACTGTGAAGGCTTACAAGTTCTTGTGTGTGTGAAGACTGCCAATCCATTTATAGTTGTTGTTATATAAAAATGCGAGTGAGGGTTTATCTTTTCCTTTTAGATGTACGGCACTAGCTCTGGAATTGCTTCCAAGTTTACAAAATGAGTCTGTGGTTTAGACCTCTCTGATAAACATTTTTTTTGTTGCTGTTGCAAAGTTGGATCAGACTTTTGTTGTCATAATGGTTGGTGCACTTGGCAGCTTGCATTTTAAATAATTAGGAGATAAAATTGGGCTGTGTTTGAAATTCAGTATGTCTGGTATTTTCTTGCTTTACTTGGTTATGTTTTTAATCCCCTTTTAACTTTGAAGACTAATGTAAGACAGTTAAGAACTGAGGGCTGGTAAATTTTTTTTGTCATTTTTGAAACCTAGATCCAAGCCAGCTTCTCTTCAATATTTCAGCCTCACCCTCTCAGGACGCTTAGAGATAGATCAATGTCTTTATCAAAAGAAGTACGCCTTTTGTGATGGTAACACTGTAACATTAAATATTCATTCTAATCTGCAGCTGAGGCAATTATATTGTTCCTGATAAATTTTACTTTGGATTATGAAGTTTTAAAAATATGCCACTTGTTAAATTTCAATCTACTATAGCCAGTAAGGGAGCTTACGGCTCTGATGCATCAGAATTGAGATAGTTTTACACTTGAGGAAAATCTTCAGTATTCTTCACGTGGAGCAAAGTGATCATCTTAAAGGCAGGCATTAGTGGGTGTTTTTTCTTTTTTTCTTCTTGTTGCTGAACAGAATGCTGTAGGTATGGTGGGAGAGGAAGTGCAGCAAAACAACAGGCTCAACTGAGAAACATTCATCCCATTTAAGGAGCCTTTGCTGTGAGAAATGTATATGTTAAAAATACTATTTTTGAATTCAGTTACACTGAGGAAAAGTTCCTGATACATGGTATTGTTCTGCACCTATTGAGAGCAATTGGTTCCAGTCCTGGTCTAGAAGTGGATGAATTATAACAACAGAAGTAATTTCTGTATTATTAGAATCAAAGTCTAGAGAAAAAAAAAAAAAAGCAAACTGGCCTCGTTAACTATAATTTGGCAATATACTCTGAATTCACAGGATGGAAGCATGGGAACACAGAACCTTGCTCTCACGTGAGCTGAGTTTGGAGGATAAATTGACTACTCCATTTGCTTTCTTTTGAAGGGTCTACATTCACCTTATCATTACAGTTGATTCTACGTAGAGACTAGGCCTCCCAGTTTTTTCCTCTGGGCAGCTTGTGGTGGGAGACCAAGATGCACAGGCAACTGCGAAGGCAGATTTGTTCTGCTGGTGGCCCTAGTTGATGTGGGGGGAAGTAACTGGGAGTGTTGTGAGCCAACAGTTAGGGCTCTTGCCCAAATACGAGTAAGAAAACACACACTAACTGATCTTCTCAGAGCAAGTGTGCTCCCTCTTTTAGAAAAACTAGACTGTGGGAATTCATTGAGCTATGCACACAGACAGATAATTTTAAACTGTGAAAACAGAAGTTTAAATAAAACACAGAAATTTGAATGGTAAAAGTATATACATAAAATTCCACAAGCTGTTTCCTTGTGGAATGTGACTTAAGGGGTTGAACACCCAAGTTTTAAACTTCCTCCCTTCAGAATTTATGGAAGCCTCAAACTTTTTTCCTTTTTTTAATGTCAGGACCTGTTTCAGTATTTAACTTTTTTTAAAAAACAACACACATATAACCCCTGTACTTCTCACAACTTGATTTAATGCAGCTTCCATGTGTCTTGAATACAATGGTAACTTCTGAAACCAGTATTTCTTTAGAGAGCAGTTAAGTTGTTTCTTCGTGACACCAGTAAGTACTTTTCTTGCCAAGAAGTATATTGTAAGATTTATTGGACTCTCCATTGCCCTCCCCCAAGTAACCCAGATTTTAGCTTCAAGTAAAGCAAACATGTTCAAAAAATACTCTTTAACTTTAGGCTAGGCGGATACAAAATAAAATCCTCCAGGGGTACATTACAACTAAAAGATTCACAAGCCCTCCAGGGGGTTTAACTTTTTAAGTAGGCATTTCACAAGTATTTGTTGCATAAACCATTATATGCTCCAGGCTGGGGTTCTTGGAGATTTTTCTTTATATAAGACATGCAGCAGTAAATGTATTTTTGTGGAAAATAATATCTTGTCTTTGCTTAGACATGATGTTCTGTGCTTTAACATGTATTTTCTTGGTTTGATATTAACTATCACATTTATTGGACTGTCATTTTAGCCTGTTTGGTACCTCAGGGTGCTACTGCATGGAAATGGGATCATACACCCTAATTAGCTTTGTTCACTCATTTTTCTAAATGGAGTACTTGTGATATACTGTAACTCCATCACTGGCATTTGGAAAAACAGGTTTTGGAGACTGCAAAAGCAATGACAGTCATTTATACGTTGTTCTTATGTAATTAAATAGACCAGATAGGCACAAAGGCCCTAGAAAACAGCACATCAGAAAGAGGATCTAGATAACCCTTCAGATTTGGGAGACCTGGCCCGATTTTCTAGGTCTTCAGGAGACTACCTTGTAAGCTTGGATGACTTTTGTTTCCATGTTTTGTGTGTTCATCTTTCCCACAAAAGACAATTATATATATATATTTTTTTCCTTTTGCCTGTTTCTTTTAATTTTTAACTGCTGGGGCAGAGTCCCAGTATTCCAGTGTGCAAACTGTCTCCAGTTTCACTGGGACCTCCAAGTGCTACTGAAATGCAAATGATAAATAAGAATGAGACATGGAAAACAAGTAACGTAAGTCAGAAAAGGGTCCTTTTAAGACTGTAACAGGAGGCAATACAAGGAGCTTAATCCAACTGTAAGCCTTCCAGAAGTGACTGATGAGCTGTAATTCAAAGAGATCTTGGAAGAGAAGCCCTTGAGTATTACAGGCCACCAAGCGACAAGGAAACATAAGGAAAAGAGTTTTGATTGTCTTTCTAGATGACTTGTTAGTTGAAATGTTGCATTTAAATAAGAAAGATAATCAGTTTGAAATAGAAGGAGTAATAGAAAGCCTTACAAGTGCGGGAAATGATGGAACAGAACAGTGATATTTAAATAATCAGACAGGAAGGATACTGGTGAAATACTGAAAGCTTCAGAAAAACAGGAAGGGAATGTAAATTCCAGCAAATTCTTTCTTTCCAGGTCTGAATCACTTGCATAAAAAGAAGAGAGTCCTGATATCTGTAAGAATGTTGCCTTAAAAAAGAGCTGAAGCCAAAATACTGCCTGCATTAGAGCAGAGAGGCATGTAGTAGCAAGGCCTTTCTGTTCAACAGATGAACAGTTACTGATGGACAGTCATTCTGTGTCCACAGCTACTAGGATGCCTAAAATAAGGAGAACTGCTAGACCTTACTAAACTGAAATAGTATTTAACTTGATGCTTTAGTGTTGGAAAGGCTCTTGGTAACATGAGATCTAGAAGGGGCCACTCCCTGTGCCTCCATTTCCCAGAAGAGACTAGTTCTGCCTGTTTTTTTTTTTTTTTTTTTTCTTTTTTTATTTCCAGAAATGTCCTTATCTCCAACAGGAGCTCATCAAGCAAGACAACTATAAGCTTGTTTCTACCAACCCCTGTTTCAGAACTGTAATTCAGGGGCAAGCCTTGCTTTAAAGCCCTGATTTGGAGGAGAAAAGATGAAGCTCTACCTGCATTACGATGTAAATACTTCTACCCTGACTACATGAAGTTTAGCTGTGTATTGTTCTGACTGCCAAAGGACTCTGCTTACTTTTGCCTCACACAGAAATTTGAAAACTATTCATGAGAGAGCAGATTTTCTCAATTATTGACTCATTCCACACGCTGCATGCTTTGTAAGTCATATTTTGCATAAAAGCATGTGGTGTTAGGCTGGTGCAATCAAGGAGGCATCACTAGTTAATCTAGCTGGCATGGTAATCTGCTGGATTTGTGCACATCGTAAATATGATTGGCTTAGTGCCTGGAGAAGTATGAAATTGTTCCTGGTGTGGGCATGTGCTGGTGGGAGAAGAAAGAGGTGGCAGGCACTGGTTATCATTAATGAGAAAGTGGATTCCTTAAGCAGAAACATACTACTTGCGATAAATCTTTTTTTTTTTTTTTTTTTTAAAATCCCAGCTTCTGTATTCAATTTTACCTCTCCTGTACTGGAAGAGTTAATTATGTTAAAAGGCTTATACTCAAGTTATTTATCTTCAAGGATTTTTCTCTGTAACTTCTGAAAAGGTTTTGATGTCTATCACAGATCCTCTTTGAGGTTGGAGTGTTCTGGCTCTGTCACTTCCATTTGCACTCTTGCGTTCGGACCTGACAAATTGTACCCGTTTGTGCTGTGGTTACAGCTGATGCTGGTTTTCCATTTTATGGGCCAAATGCAGTCCTTGGATGCATGTGTGCAGTTCCCATTGCCTTCAATCATCTGTCTATTTTATTTATAGTCTTTTTCTTCCTGACACTCATCATTTCAGCGTAACAGTATTGCCCAAACAATGCCCTCTCCTCATCTCCTGGGCTCTAAATAAACTGAAAACGAGCCAAATCCTTTTCATGTTTACACCATCACAGTACCTGTCTTTGGCAGTGAATGTGTGAAAATTAGCTACTTGTTTCAGTATGCCTGAAGTTTTTACGTCTCATCCCTGTTCATACAACTTGTTCAACTTGTGCAAAGTCTAACTACGCTAATGGAAAAGCAAATCTGATTCTTCAGGAGCAGTGCTGTTAGTCACATAATCTGCAGGAGTGAGATGGTTGACGGTAATAACCGTATTGTTTCAACTCTTCCTCACTAAAAATTAGTAAACTGAAATGTAAATTACGTAAATAAAATTGCTAGAGGGGCTTTGAGGGCACTGTTGTTACATGGCAGTTCATTCATTGTTCATCTGGGACAGAAAGATGTACTTGAATTAGAGGGGCAACGTTACTCTGTAATTCAAGCTGCCATGCTTCACAGGAGGACGCGCAGTGTAGCCAACTTCCACTCAGCTATCACTAATACAGTTTTTCTGGCAGGTTTTGCAAGCTCTTCAAATGCACGTGGAGGTGCAAGAGGAAGGAGTGACTTGCTTCGGGGAGGGGTATGGGAGAGCCAGGCCAACCCTAAAGACGCCTGCAACCTCCTGGTCACAGCCGGAGGTCGGCACAGTAAGGCGCTCGGCTAGAAGAAGCCGTGCTTTCACTGCTTGTAATGAGCTATTCACCATCCTGGTTTAGTATTGCAGTTTTGTAATTTCCCTTGGCAGCTTTACAGTGCTTGAGAATAAGTGGGAAAGGAATCAGGGAGGAGAGGGAAGTGAGTTAGTTGCCCATCTAACTTTTCAGTGTAGTTGAAAGTGATGGGACCGAACCTCTCCATAGCAGCAAGCTCATCCACAGGGACTCGATACTAATGTTTGCAGTGTCTCTAGACGCTGCTAAATAAGCCTGTTACCTGCGGATTACCATTTCAGCTGGGATCCCTATTAATTGATAGGTACTTGGTAGCTTCTTAATGAAACAAGTTGTAATTTCTGTTCCAGTTTCTGCAAGAAAGTGCACTGGCATCTTTTGCCCCATGTCTGTGGCTTTCTACCCATTCTGAGTTGTTTAGATTTTTTTTCTGCTTGGAGTTGAAATCAGATATAGTGAATTGAAGGCTCAGATGTGCAGGCACAGACCCTCCAGAAGTAGTCCATAAAGCCCCAGCAGGCTGCAGACCACAGCTAGGACCCAACAGGATGATCAGGGCAGTTCCCACTATCCAGGGTGGCTGCAGTGAGAGCTCACACGCAGAAGACTGAAATCAACACTGTGGCAGTGAGATTTGTTATTATTCAGGTAGAGGAGGCGATCAGGAGGATTCAAAAACTGCCCCTAAAACCTTCACATTTCCTACAATCATTTTTAAAGAGTAACGTTCCAGTGAATTCTCAAGATTTCACAGTATCTAATTTTTAAAGCATTTTTGGAGTAAGATCTTGCTTGTATGACAACTGCTGTTTGACCTTCAATCACTGCGCTTGCTCTGGACTGACGCTAACCATGATGTAAGTGCATGAAATAGTTCCTGAGGTGTTAGGACAGCCCTCTGTGGGGAAACCCCTACTTGTTTAGAGGGTCATTAAGACACTAGAAATGAGAATCTCATAGTTCTTTAGCTTTTCTACTAGATGTTTACGAGAAATAAAATACAGTAATAAATTAACTTTGCATTTAGCCCGGAGAGTGTTGTTCATGACAGTCTGCAGAACAATTGTTTCTACAAACGAACTGGAGGTTCAGAGCACAAAACCAGATTTTTCCATCTGTGTGAAATCCATTGGAAATGGAATATGGAAAGAAGAAAAAAACTGTAAATACCTTTCTGGTAAACTTCTTCATTCTGTTTTAGAAAATACTTCACATAAACCAAGCTAGGATCAGTTTGTAGCCATAGGGGTGCTGGATGCTGCCCCAGCTTTGGCTGCTGATGGCTCATCAGCTCCTCTGTGGCAGTGTCCCCTTGGCTGGGACCAGTCCTATTACAGCATGGATGGAAAATCTGAACCAAGTTTAGATTGCATTCTCTCTTTTTTGGGGGCTAAAGCAGATTTGTGAGGGAGCAGGGGTGATGAATCTCGTGGGTTTTCTTTGATCTCTGCCTGCCTGTGTGATATGAAGCATTTCCTTAGGACTGCAGAGCAGCAGTCAGTCCTGTGGATGCAACTGAAACTCATTTCTGTGTAGCAGATCCTGCTAGGCAGATCTTCCCCCTTTCTACACTTACTTACAGGAGAAAGGGGGGAGATTAGCCTCATTTTGCTGCCCACATATTACCTCGAACATGATGGATTGAAATCTGAATAGTGTGCTGTTGAATTCTTGCTGGATGATTTCTGTGGAGAGCCTGCATGTCTCATTTTAATTTTTCTTCATTTTTGATATTTCTTTTCCCTCAATTCTTCCTTTTTTCAGTCATTTGAAATAGGGGATGTAACTTGAAACTGGAGGCAAAAAATTTGCTTTGAGAGATCAAGAGTCCTTTAAGCAGCTTACTGGATCAGCACTCGCAAAGTTATCAGGAGGCCTGAACTCTTTCTATGGGTTTAACAGGAGCAGCACAGTGCTGGAGCAAACATCACAACTCTGCATCCTCAAGGGAAGACTTAGTGCTTTACACATACAAGCAGAACTAAATACTGTACTTTGATGTACTCCTTTTTTTTCCCCTTTATTGTTATTACTTTCAACCTGTTGGGAGTAAATTTTTCTGTGCTCCTGGTTCAGATTTCCCTTGATGTTGTGTGGATCTCGTGTGCACTATATAAAACTGGAAAGAAGGGCGCTTCTTGGTGGTGGTAGCTACCCTACCAGCTATGAGCTACGGATTTGTGTCAGTGTGAGTTTTATGCATTTCCACGTGTAGAACAGTGCTCTTAATGGCACAGGATTATTGCACCAATATCTGCTGTTTGGCTGGTACTCTTTACTGCGGGAGGTAGAAGCAGAAGGAACGCCCAGCGGCCGTATAGCAGGGGCTGGCGCTGTGCGTGGTGTGTCGCAGTCAGTGCGCTCTGACCAGGTACAGTACCGGGGCTGCGATTTTCAGCCTGCGTGCAGCGGGCAGCTGCTACAGCACACTGTACTCTGCTGCGGGTCTGTGCGTTACCTGCGTGTGAGCAGGTAGGATACAGGGGGCTTCACTCCTGCTAATGTTTGTGTTTAAAATTCCGAGTGCTAAGTTGCATGGCTTTCTTAAGGTAAGAGCACAGCGAAGACAGGGTGCTCAAGCTTTACCAAAGGGTTGGCTATGGAAGGTCAGTAACAGCCGGGGGTAACTATCTGTCTTGCCACGTGTTTAAAAATAAAAGCCTTGTATTTTTACCTAGGATGTCTCATGTGCTTTGGAAAACATGAGGCAAAGGAGTGTAATGATCAACTGGGTTGTCCCCTGTGGTTACAAATAGCTATGCCATATAAGCATGTTTATAAACTGACGAAGATCCGTTAAAATAAAATAACCCAGTAAATCTCCAGTTTTTTTGAGTACTTGTTTGTTTTGGAGGTCAAGGGGAAGAGGAGATTACGCTCTTTTTCCTGTTGAAAAGGTGTTTCATAGCCTAACCTTTTGAAAGGTGTTTCATAGCCTAACCTTTGACGTCTAATTTCATACTAACTCATAGAAGCACACCTTTTTAGCAGTAAAAGCAAAGAAGGAAAACTAACGGCTAGTGCATGGAAGCAGCAGACTTCAGTCACTGAAGCACCATGGCTCTACAGGTCCAAATCCTGGCAGTGGTTGTGTTTGTTCCTCAGAGACAGATAAATTAGGCACCATGGATTTCACTGTCATGGAAGGTTAACTCTTCCTTTTGTGTTCTTTAAGATCATTGGACGTACTCTGTATTTAATACAATTTGTCCCGATGTCCCTGATCTTAATTCTTCTCTCTTCTGTTCCCTGATGTACAGTGCCCTAAACTGGTTTCAATTCATGAAACACCATGTTAGATACAGACATGCTAAAAACTTCCCTGCTACCATGCAGGTATGCTGTGGGAATTCAAATACAAACCCCGCCTCTACAAGCTGAAGGTACATGCATGTATGTGTGTTGACATAACAAAAAGCTATTTTGAACTGTTCCCAGGGTTTGTTGGAAGGCAAAAATATCCTGTAAAAATCCATATGGAACATTCGTGAGGTACTGCAGTAGCAGGAGTAGAGATTAATTTCCTGAAGTCCAGATTTAACTGAATTTCCTGCTGAAACTAGGAATCATGCTGAAATGCTAGCAGTAAAGAAAGTGGGGCAACACAAAGCTGATCTGGAATCCCACTGAGAATTTTACTTCCCGGACAATATGATTTGTCAAAATAGAAACACTGATAAAGTTTGATTTCAAAAACTGCCACATTTTACTTTTTTTTTTTCCTGCTCTACTAAAGTTGCTGGAATGTTTGTTTTTTACATTTTTGAAATGAATATTTCTTAGGTTTAAGCAACTTTTTGTTCAGGTATTTCATTTAAGCAAATAAGCAAGTAGAGGAGATTAAAACTGAAATAAATCTGTTTGCAAATAAAGGCTGTATGTGTCTGGATATTTTGGTTGGCCCTGGAAGAAGATAAAAAAATCACTTGTGACTAAAAAAAAAAATAAATAAAAGAAAGCCTTCCTTAAGACCTTTAGATATGTAAATTTTCTGATGTTTTGAAAATTATTTCTTGTCCACTTCTCTGAGGCTTTTGGCTCACATTATTGTATGGAAGTCTGTGTTTAAAATCTACTTTGATCTTGCTTTATATATAGAAATATATGCTATGAACACTTTATAGTTTGTTTGTTACCCAAAATAATTGGGACTTGCCATAATTGTACATCCAACCACATTACAGTGAAATAAGGCAGAATTTCCCATATGCGGCACAAATGTTGCCTCAGATCTGTCAATTCACGTGACAGCTTCAACAAGGTTTAGCTATACTTGGCTTTAAAGGGTGTCTTAGCTAATTAGTGTATTAGAGCTCATGGGCCACGGCTTGTGAGTTCAGAGCGTCTGCTAATTAAGTTTTGAATGTAATGTTAGTTAAACTATTAAAGCGTTGTCCCAGGGCTGTTCTCATTAAACAGAACTCCAGCTCTCCTGGATTTTCTTTGTTCAGAGCTCTCTCGCAAGTGCATGGAGGCACATCTGGTATTGGCTATGGCATCCACATGGGTCTAAAACTGCAGCAAAAGAAACAATGCAATGAAATTTATCTGGGAAAGCAGTGAGATCACAGCACAACATTTCCCTTGAGAAAACCATGAACCTTTTATATGATCTGGCTTAGTACTTAGTACAGAACACTTAACCATCAAATTTAAGGGTATATGAAATCCCAAAGGATGGAAGTGGAAATATTTTTTTGTTTAGTGAAAGCTAGAGAGCACCATGAGAGTGATTTCATCTCCTTCTCCAGAATTCATTTAGGGGCTGAGTGACATGTAGGTAGTTACTTCCATTGGATATAGGATCACATATGAACCACCTGTAACTTGGCTTACATTGAAACCTTGCAAATCTTTAACTGTTGTATTTGTGGTGCCATAATGTCATGTTGTTTACCAGCTTTGGGTTTTAAAATAAATTTTACAGGACTTTTGCCCATGATATGGATTAGGCCCTTTTTGTTACTACAGAAAAAATAATTGAACAAAATTCAGTTGTTTTCCTTCCTTGTGGTTGTGTAGCATATCTTATTCCTGATTCTTTTTTCTCCCTCCCTGCCTTTCACCAACTCTATTTTCCCTCTCGCCTCATTTTTCCTTTGTGTCATCTTTTCGCTTATGGAGAGAGAAGCTGCTGGGGTGGCCGTGCAAAGTGTGCACTGCTGTGCCAGGACCGCAGCTGCCGGTCACTCCACGGCGGGTCACCGCCTGGATGAGCTGGAGGCTGGCTACCAGCTGGGAAGTGGCGAGGGAAGCCAGGAATGCGTGGTTGGTTTGCCACACACGAACACTTTGCAGCAACCAGCACCCAGCACCTCCGCACGGCGATGCTGTCCTGTAGAGATGCTGACAGACCGTTACCTTTCCTGGGTATAGCTTTACGATGGTGTTTAGCTGCGTTTGTGTGTATGATGGAAGTGAGTTTTGCTTGAATGTTGAATTTGGCTTGGAGTTCCTGGGTTGGGCCAATCTGAAACTCCAAATGAACTTCAGAAGGTACTCCCTCAGCAAGCTGTAGCCACAGTTTTGGTTTATTCAAGCAGCAGGGACTTGCAGCACTCAGTGCTCAGAAAGCCTCTTGGTCATGTTCAAGGGCAGTATTTGCTCATAGCCCTGACTCCCAGACCTGTCGTCTTAACTTCTTACCCATATCCCATAGCACAGTGCTCCTGCTTCTTCCTGGAGTAACAGCACAGCTGAGCACCAACAGTGTTCCAGATTCCAGCTCTTTCTTAATGTTGTTTCTCTGGCAGCACTTGTCGAGCCTGTGGCATGTTTTACTCAAAAATCTGGTTTTCTTTTTACCAAGGAGAAACCACACCGTTCCCTCAGCTGGCTTGGCAAACTACTGCAGTGATTTAGCAGTCTGAGGCTCTGAGAGTCTCCTGTTGCTGCTCAGATTTTTAACCCTTTTCTGATGTGTAGGGGAAGAGTCGCTGCTTCTCAGACTGTAAGAAGGTAGCTTGACTCAAATGTGTTTTCCTGCCAGGCTGATGATTTTTCATGGCCTTTATTTCTTCTAAATTGACAGCACTGAAAAACAATTTTTGCAATTTTACCTTATATTAATTCCTCTTTTCACCCAAGTTAAAAGAGGATAATTGTTTATTGGTTTAGTTTGTCCTGTAATAAGTCTCTTCTTTACTTATGTCTTTGATATTAAATAGTTGTGGCTTTTTGTTTGGTTGTTTTTTTGGGGGGAGCAAGTTTTGAAGACCAATTGAACTTGGTAAATATGAGACCAAACACAAGGACACTGCTGGTCCTTCTACAAAGATCTTTGCGTAGTGTATTAGTGTATTTATTGGATGTTGCCTTGGGATGAGACCATAGCACTTGGAAACGTTGAAAACAATAAACCATTCAATTCTATTTCCTGTCAAAAAGTTTAAGATTGGTGGAAAAAGTGAATTCAGCAGCAGATCTATTTTTTAATGTAAAATCTGTTAATTATATTCATAACTTCCTCCACTAATTGTTCCTAAGTAGCGTGATGTCCATGTTGAAGTAGAAGCTCAAATTAATTTGGTGGTGAGATTATTACAAATAATAATAATTGCATATAAATAATATTTGGCATGATTGCCTGAAACTGTTAGTGGTGTGGATAATTAGAATACTGTTTAGCAAAGACAATAGTCTTTGAATGTCTGTAACTGTGGTCAGAATGAGGAAGCATATGCTCGTATGCCATTCTGACATTTCTAAGGTAATCCCTCCCTTTCCATGCAAAAAGTTTCAAGTAGAGCTGGACCTGTTTCCCCAGGTTTCCCATCCCTTCCCATCCTCTCCTTCCTTTCCCTCGCTATGGTAAAACAGCATATATAGTATGGCAGCAGGTCTCTATCGGCTTAGTTACTGTGAGATTTCTCATTACTGACTATGGTCAGTGCAGAGGTCTTTCTTACAACTCCTTTATCCGCATGTCATTGAAAAATGTGCCACAAAAATGAAAATACCTTGCTAAAGTTTAATTGGGAGCCTAGTATTAAGAAGAGAACTTCTCTCCTGAAATCATGGGCTAATACTTAGTTTATCTGTGTAAGGGCTTTGAAATTGTATTTCCCTTTCCTCTCTCTCCTTTTTCGAACTCAGCCTCTGTGAAATTCCTTTTCTCCTTCCTCTTCTACGTCTGCTCTTTCCCCTCTATGTTCATCTGTTTCCACATTTCTTCTCTCTGAGAAACAGCAGAATTTCTTGTGTCCTAGAGTGAAGTTTTACCAGGAGAGATCTCTGCTCCAGCACCACCACTGCTAGAGCTGAGTCTCCTTTTCTCTCTCTTCCTTGTTGGCATAAAATATCCAGTATAGAGACATGGGGAAGAATAAAAGTTTAACTTCTGTTTGAATAATGCTAAAACTGCGTGGCATGCATTCAAGAGGGATGACAAAGTAAATATACAGCACATTTTATCGTACTCCTGTAAACGTATGCCGCTTAGGGTTGTTATTCAGGAGGTGGGATAGGGAGGGACTTTCACATTATTTGGGGTCTTCTGTTGAACCGTTGTGTTTAGAGTCTGAATATTATTTCAATTTTTAGAAACTTCCAAAATACAATTGGTATTTTCAAAGTTTGCTTAGTTGTGTGTTCAGCTGCATTTCTATGATCATAAATTTCTGTTGCCTCAGTCCTAAAAGGTACTCCCAGATCTCTCTCATATTCTATTCATTTTAGAAGTAGAGTCCCTTTTGTATATATCAGATTTATTTAATGAAATTAACCGTCCTCCTTACCAGAATGATTTTGATGATTTAATCCTTATGGAATTTGATAGGAAATGTAATCTTGTTCTTGTATGTAGCACTTTAGTTATCTTCACAGCTGTGAACTAGGTTTCCCTTATGCCTGTCTTACTTCCCATGTCTCTTAATACAAATTTGGCCGAGTGTGGTTTATAGTTAGATTTCACGCTCATTACAGTGTGACATGAACTGATAGCCTGCTGAAATGGGCATTCAGAAGCTTAATAGAGGGGAAGGCTTGCTAGTGTGCTCAAAAAATAAACACCGTGAGGAAGTTTTTTCATTAGATGGGGCTGGGAACTGTAAACTCTGGGAATCTGAGAATTATCTCTGTACATATCTGAGTACTTAGAGCTAAACCAGGGAAGGTGTGAGATTTCAGCTTTGAGTCATACCTGTCAAGGGTTAATGGGAGTTGAAGCTGGACTGCTTCCTTTGCAGGGTATCCTTTTACATACATGCTTTAAAAAACTGCTAAACAAATACAATCTGGCCCTTGCTTAAAAACCCGTTCTCACTTTCCTAAGGTTTAACTAGGGTTGTCTGTCCAAATCTGCACACATACCATTTGATATCACATGGGAGAATCACAACTCCAATTAGAAAAGGCTGTAGACTTATCCGATGTGTAATGTCTACCAGGAGTCCATATCCTACCTGACACCTGAGCTGAGGTCTCAGGATTATATCTACTTGGAACAGCTCCTTTGCAACTTCAGTTTTCCTTAAATTTGATATTTGTCTACAAATGTGCCCAACTTCTTATAAACGTTAAAAAAAAATCTGTGTTTTCCAGAATTTGCCTTTATCATATATATTGCTGTGCTTATTATTTTTTGGTAAGGACATCTGATTGCTTCCATGATTGGCACAATGAAAGCAAACATCAAACAAAAATACAGAAAAACTCACAAGCTGATAGATCAGTGAATTAAAAATGAATTAATATTTATTTCTTTATTTTAAACGAATTTTAATTTAGGAAGATGTTTTACTGAATGGAGGGATAGATTTGTCTGTTACAGCCTTTTCCTATAACTAAATTTGCTGGAGGCAACTCTTCTCTTTAAATCAGATCCATGAAGAGTAAGTATCATGAGTGTTGAGAAGAGCTGTTGGCCAGAAGAAATTGACTTGTAAAACTAAGAGTTCTACAGGCTACCAGACGTGTGCGAGTTCACCCTAATTTTAAAGTTCTAGCTTTGACCACATTTTTTGTGTGACAGTTATAAAAGACCATCCAAATCAGAGTGAGGGATGTTATGTACAAATCACTCTTGGTTGGTTGTTTTTAGTTTCTATAGTGGGTGATGAATTAGGCTCTGAACTCTCTTACCATACTGTATGTGCCAGAAAACGTCGTGTCTGAGTGTGCATCTAACCAAAGAAGGGAGAGAGTTGGTTTGCCTTTTTTGTTTTAATTAAATATTTTTTTCCTAAATTATATAACAATTGTTGAGGCATCTTGCTAGTTCCAAAATATTGCTCAATGTTTGTAGAATGCTGAGAGAAAATTTGACTCCAGCCTTTAATTTAACCACAGCAGATGCTGCTAACTATATTCTGCTTTCCAGTGCAGTAATTTACCTTGAAGGTGAGGAGAGGAAACATACTGTTTATGTAGCTGACTTGACTGCTCTGAAATGAGGGTGACCAAAATGAGTTGAGGACCTGTACCTTAGGACTAGACTGTTAAACAAAGCTAAGCATAGAGTGATACCACTAAGAGCTCTCTGGGAGAATTACACCTCTTTGGACAGGCTTCATGGGGATCATAAGTGTTTTTGTTTTGTTTTTAAGCAAATAAACATACTGAGTTAAGCAATAATGAAAGTAATGTTGTGATTGGTAAGCCTGCAAAATTACTGTTATGAGGTGAGGAATGAACATAGGGAAACCAGCAGAGGACCAAAATCAAGGTACTGGAAGCATGAATATTTAACGCAGTGAATAATAAAGACAAATCTGCTGCATGTGATGTAATGATTCCAGGATCATTTTCTGTATTAATGACTTGAGCTACCAAGAATTTTGTGAACTATGTTGATAAAGTTTCAAAAGCTCAGCGTGCTAAAGGTGGGGTCAAAACCTGCCGTGCCTACTCAGATAAATTGCCATAGGTGTCTTTTTCTAAGGCTTCCAGCTTCTACAAATAGGAAGCACGTTACTAATTTGCCCTCGCCACAGCTGCTGAGGCACTGTGAGGGTTCTGTGCTCGTCAGGCCTTGAGCTCAGTTCACCTCAGCTAACTTTAGATGGCTACAAGGTAGATGTTGACATCTGTGCTGGTCATGTAGGCTCCCTTCATCACTGGAAAGAAGCAGGAACTGAAGTGAGGTCAGTTTTAGCGCCTGTGAGTGTTTCTGGTAAGCCATGTGGACAGGAATGACTGTTTTGCTGCTTGTGTCACCGTGGGGCCTGTCTCTGGGTGGTACCATTATATATAGACTGGGGGTGAGAATTTCCTTATAGCATTGAGAACGTTGTTATTTTTGAACGTATAGCAGGAGGTAAGTAAGGTTGGATTAGCTGCTCAGTGTCTAGCTGCTTTGAAATTTTACAGTTAGTTGTGCTATTTTAACCAGAGGAGATCTATCAGGTTTCTGTGGACAGACTCATGTCCACTGAATGTGCTGGAAGTCACCGCTGTGTCCAGAACTGCCACCCTCTCAGGGAAAACAAGCAAAAATGGTCAGTGGCTGAGAAAGTAGAAACTTATTAGAACAAACACTGAGGTAAAAATCTGAGAGGGAATATGTATAAAAGAGGAGCAGATGACAGAAAAAGAAGTGAGAGCTGCTGACTCTCCTTTACTCATTGCTGCTTTAAGGAAGGCCATTAAGCCGGAGAGCAAATTGGAATGTCAGCAGCGACACCAAGCACGAATCACGTGTATCTGAAAAGGTGTAGATTTAGGAACCTTTGACTGTGGAGCTTGGCCTCCATTGCACTCTCTTAAGTGTGTGTGTTTAACAGAGTGTGTTTCTGTGTGCATGTGTCAGGGAGAGAGAAAACAGAGGCCCAGGGTCTTATCTTTGCAGAACCACAACGTGACACCCACTATCAACAGTGGGTACATCTCCTTTACAGATGGAGGATTTCTGCCCATTGATCATCTTGTTTTGTATGGCTTCATTGTTTGCCTGTGTGTCACAGAACTGGGTAAGTATTCACAGCACTTCTCAGTGTTGTGCAGCACTTGTGACTTAGCCCGTATCTCCTTGTAGCTCTTTACATTGAACAGACTGAGAAAATTCTTGCTTTTTCCCCAGCAGCACAGGTCAAAGTAATGGTTTCATTACGTTAGTGGTAAGATGTTGCCAGTAGGAAGAAGTGCGTGGGGTGGGGAATTACATGAACAGCTTTAAATTTTTACATTTTTACACAAACACCCAGTGCAGCCCATACCGTCCTATCACCTACCACCACTGCATCCTACCACAACTAGTTGTCAAACTTATTTTACAAGTTCTGTTAATATCTGTAAAGCAGTTTGTACTTATTTTCAGATGTGGATTTCAATGTTTTCTTTATCTGCTCTGTGGCACAATAGTTAGGGACGAGATTTTGTATGCTGAATAACTTTCTCATGGGTCAGCCATACCAGTGCTAGATACTACTTTCTTGAGCAAAGGATGGTGTCACCTTCTTGCAGGAAGGAAGAAGACTTGCCTGTATATTAGTGGCATAGAGTGAAATATAATAATAATAATAACAAAAAATCCCCCTTTGAATATTTGTGCTTGTGTAGGAGCTCCTATCACTCTGGAGTTGCTTTATTGTAGCCTGGTCTTCCTCTTTGATGCCTTTTTTTTTTTCTTTAGAGACCTGTAGTTAATTATCTCACTTGATTAAAAGCAGAATGTCCAAACTCATGGGTCACCGCACTTGGGAAGTTTAGATGTCCTGTTTAAAAATAGGCATCAGCACCTGATACGCCTTTTAAAGACAGCGGGAACCGGTCCTGCATGAGTGGGCTAAATATAGAGGCAGCCCCAGTGCTTGCTGGAGAGAGAAATAAAGAGAAGAAATTCTATTTGGGCAGGTAGGGTGCAGCGGATCCAGAAGATCTCCCAGTTGTACTGCATGTTGTCGTAGGCTTTTAGTAAGAGGAAAGTTACTTTAATTTTTAGTTTTCAGTATAGTGGTATGGAGAAACTTGTTCTGTCAGATGTCAAGTTGTGAACAAGAGGGAGGACTCTAAATGCCTTTTGTTCAGTTGTTACTTGGGCAAAGGAGAGATACTTGAAAATTGCCTTTTTTTTTTTTTTCTACTTTGCAGCCGCTTGCAGCGATCAGCCCTGCACATAGCCTTCACTTAGTGAAATAACAAGAAACTGAAGGGATCCTAATTGCACAGTGCACCTTAACTCCATGTTTCAGCTGTCCTTCATTTCAATTTTATGTTTACTTCCATTCCACGTAGAAACAAGTTTTGGTCTCATTTGTCCCTTCTAGCCAAATTACTGGCATCAACTAAAAGAGTGAATTACTTAACCTGAAGTTTAATTCTGCAGTTTTACTTCTTGTGTTCCTCAGTTTAGGCATATGTCTTAAGTCTGTAAGATTTGGCAGGCTGGAAGGTTTTGATATATGTTGACTTCTGTATATAAACACAAGCCACCAACTATACAGAAAAGGAGAAGCTAATCCGGTGAAAAGGCTAAGATCTGAAATGAGAAATAGAAATGCTGAATAAGAGCGGAAAGGGGAGAACCTAGACAAATTAAAGACGCAAGAACATATTACGAAGGCTGCAAACTAGCTTTTGGAGTGCTTTTACTCCACACAGTTATGCTAACTATGTAATCCATCCCCCAAAATTAAACCTGAAAGGTTTTCCTTGCTTCAGATGAAAAGAAGCTTTCATGGAAGGTGGGGTAGGGTTGTAGCATTTTGGAATTTTTTATCCATTTGTTCAATATAAGATTGACTGAAAACTTAGGTTAACTTTCCATATTTGAACAGAGTACTGTTGAATGTAAAGTCTTAAAAATTTGTTGTCTTAAAAACTGCCTTGGTCGGCAGGCAACACCAGAGCTTCTTGTTGCTGCCATGGTGCTTTTAAGTGTCAGAAGTGTGAACAGTAATTGTGGTACAGTTTGAAACAGCATCAAAAGGTCTGCTTAAGAGAAATTTGGAAATCCTTCATATGTCACTAAAAATGTAAAATAAATGCCGTGTTGACCAGATTCTGACATGCAATGCAATATAACACTGTCATACTTCACATTCATTGTCCACTGTCATACTTCACGTACTTCACGTTCATCTGAGATCAATCAAACACAGCAAAAAAGAGATGGAAGGCCCTGAAAAACTGCCAGAGACAGAGCACCCCTGGCAGTCTCGCACCTCTAGCAACTGAGAAAGAGAGGGCTGGCTATTTACTGTGGTATCTCTGTACAGTGGTGCTTTCATTGCCTAAAATTAATTTTCAGTTCATGCTTTTTCCAAAAATCATAGGCACGACTGGAGTGACAGGGAGAGATGAACGGTTTGAAATGATCTGAAAAGGCTGGTGCTAGGGGAGGAGGGCATGGGGGATGGAGGCTGAAGATGGAGGTGCACCATGACCTGTAACAGCAAAATGAAGGCAGTGTAAAATCATGAAAGTGAGGCAAAACAGCAAGAGGTTTTGGGGAACAGGGCTGTTCCCCTCCACCCAGCACATTGTGTGGCTGTTTCCTAAATAAGTTATCTAAAATACTTGCATGCGGTTTTGGACCAGCTCTGTAGTAGGTCTTCATGTAGTTTGCCAAGTGTATTATTCAACAGTTATCAGTGGATTTGTGAATAATAGGATTGTGTGGTTTTCCCCTGTTAATCTTGGTGAAAAGAAACATCAGAAATATGTTGATATAGTGTCATTTGAGCTATAATTACATCCAGTGTATAGTGAACTAGAGAACAGCATGCAATTGTCATGTACTCCCTTTAAGGATAAAGCAGGTTCTTTGGGAAAGAGTTATCTCTGAAAAGGAACTTTTTAACCTTGATTGGTAGACTTAGCATTTGAAGTACTTGATATTTGTAAATTATTTCATCTCTCCTCCAAAAGTCTGATGCTTAGAAACACACCTTCTTACTGCTTGCAGATGTTCTGATCTGGGGACCCTCTTCAGGTAATAATTTGGCCTCTTTGAACATATGAGTGGGTTGTGTTGTTTTTTTTTTTTCCACAGACCAGTTGAAGCTGAAACAGATGCCTGACCAGGAGGGCATGCTGATGAACACCAGACTTTATAAATACTAGCAAAGAGGGAAACACCAGTGGTAGGAAAGAGTGGGGAAAACGTGCTGAAAAATTTTGTGGTCTCTGTATAGACGGTCAAAATATACTGCAAATCACTCAACCACAGATCACACAAAGGTGGCACTCCTCTCAGTGAGCTGTCCTGTATTTCCACACCTTCCAATAGATGTGTGATGCAGGCAGATTCAACCTCTCAGGTGAGGCTGAGAGCCAAAATTTCTTTGCTTTAAATTCTGAGCTCAGATTAATAAGTATCAGTGTCAGTTGCTGACAAGAAGTGTTTACCAATGTCGCCTTCTCCCTCCACGCAGAAGTGTTGTTGTTGATCTGATGCCTCTCTAGGGATTTAAAAATAAAATAGGTATGGAGCTCATATTGTTTTTATCAATGTTGTTGCTGAAGATCGGTGACTTTAGCAGTTGCCAGGAGAGGCTTAGGATCTGGATGAATACTGCAACGGAGTGGAGAGAGGCTGAGAGAAGTATTGTTTCCCTTGGGGACCCATCAAATAACTCACCCCTTCTTAAGAAGAAAGTCAAAAAATAAATGTTTTAATACTTGCTCTGCCCTGGATGTGGCTTGTCTCTAGAGAGCCTCATGTAGAGCTGCTCCGTCTGAGATAATCTGTTGCAGTTAGGCAGGGTGGTGCTGTGATTCCCAGGAGAATGCTTCCCAGCTGGGAAGACAAGGAGGCCTTTGCAGGACAGCCAGGAGTGTGGTCAGCGCTCACAGGCTCGTCATCAAAGTGGCAGTGCAGTGCTTGGTATGAGAGGGCTCCAGCTCATCACCAGGGCATGCAGGCACGGCTGTGATGAGAATCGTTGTTGTTACTGGCCTGTCGCATTTCAAGAATAAATAGGCATGGAAGCTGAAATACCATATTAAGTGAAGTTTGAAATAGAGACAGCAAGGAAGAGCTGTTCAGCCAGTACTACATGGGGGAGCACATAAAGGCCATTAATCTTTTGGGCTTTCAGGGGGTCTGCCTTTGTATGCCATGTTTGTACGGAAGTTAATAATCTCCATATAAAAATCTCCTTGCATTTGAACCTTCTGGATCCTTTTATTGAATGGTACTGTCAGGATGCTTGAATAGAGGAAAATGCCCTTTCTTTTCAGAGCGCATGCCAGCGACATCTTGTCGGGTACTCAGCTTCCTCGTTTTTTCTTTGTAGTTACATCCTTTCCCCTTTTGTGAAAGGGGGTTTTATACATATGTATATATAATTTATATATATATATAAATAAATCAGCCTCTGTATAAGGTGTGCTTCAGGGCAATTTCTAAATGTATCTTTCTCATGAGTTCATGATACGGAATCTATTAATTACATTGTTTAACAATTGTTTATTTCCTTGGAGCTTTCACCATCTTTTCCTTGGGTCCCAAAGAAGAATTTGAATTTGAATTTGCAGCATTCCCCTTGCTGACTGTGGAACAGATAGGTAAATCCTGATAGACCAAGACAAATTACTTGCACTTGCCTGTCTGTGAGAGACAGTAATAAACTGGAAAAATACTTCTCTGCCAGCACCTTTCCCACATTGATTCATCTCGTTCCAGCAGCTTAATTATGGCCATTTGAATGTGCCATTGCAGATATTAATTCAGTTTGACACATCCATTTTCCATACGCTGGGGAAATAAATCTCTTTCTACTGGTTCCGTACATTAAAACACAAAGCAAAATGTAAAAAAAAAAACAAAGGAACGTTATGTGATTGGTACCAGGACCAGTTGCTCTATTTGTTTGTAAGTTCTTGTTCTTTTTGAAATAAGCTTCAATGGCAAGAGGGGCTGTCAGATGATCTGGAGGGGATATAAAGAATGTGCTTTGTTTATACTGAGCAAAAATAACTGAGCTTTTCTGTTGCTGCCTGAAAGCCATGTCTCCTGTTTCTGGGACCTGTTTACTGTGTACTGTACAGAGCCTGCAGCCTTTCTGCGGCAGAGCGGGACTCCCCTAGCCTTTCTGCTGTTTCCTTTTTTATGGTTGGGCTTCTGAGCAGCACTGGTATGCCCCAAACACCTGCCAGATTTGCATATCATTCTTGCTTGGCTTGAGCATCCACTGCAAAGTTGGCACATGAACTGTGGAGAAGCAGGGCTAGTGTTTTGATTGTACGCCAGAGCCTGATACTGAAATAGGCAGTGGGAAGGAATCCAGTAATTGTTGGCCTCTGATCAATGAAAACTGTCGTTAGGCCAGTAAATCGTCGGTATGTGGGCTTAGTTCTATATATCATCTTTGGGCTGGTGTCACCCTGACTCCAGGACGAGAACATTATCAACATGTCATCAAGTCTGCCGGGAGCTTTTTATTACTTTTTCTCCCTTTGATTTATATCCATTCTCAAATTTCACACAGGTCAGTTTCGACAACACACTGGAGGGACGTTGAGGGGATTGTTTCTTTGGTGCAGAAATAGATTTGAAAGCCCTGTCTAGCAGGGAGTCTTCCCTCTCCCTCTCCCAGAGCAGACCTTCCCATTATCTCCGCTCGCTGGGCTTGCAGTGAGGTGATACTGATTAGCTTTGGCCTTGTCCACATTCAGAAGTAGCACAACTTTATTTTAAATAAATTCCTACTTTAATTTGAACCGAATGGTGAAGACTCTGTTGCGGGCATTAAGGATTCCTGTTTTGTTTGGCTTGAAGTGATTCTGAATTGATTAAGTTACATAAAAACAAACCACACAAAAATAAATGTCTACACAGCTTTTTGCACTCTAACTCAGGTTAACGCCAGGCTTCCAGTTTCAGTCCGGCAGAGCTTTGTTTTGCAGACAAGCCCATGCCACCTGTGGCACAGCAGGAGTAATGCCAGCACAGTCCCACTGAGCCGGTGGCAGATGCACCAGCTCTGGCAAAGCTCTCCATTGTTCCCACAGGGGCATTTAGGTCTCTTCTTGCTGCAAAAGCTGCAGCTTTTGTGGCTTTCCTCAAAGTTCTCTAAACAGGTAAATGGATGGTCATTGCAGTTTGTGGATGCACGATAACACAGCAGTAGCAGAATAATTCTAATGGGGACAAAGACCTAACCCTGCTTTAAAGGAAACCACAAATGTCTTCGTAGTGTAAATTACTGGCCTTCTCTTTGACCTGGGGATGCATCTCGATGGTATTTCTTCAGAATCTTTTCCCTTTCATACTGACAGTACCTGGTATTTTCAAGGCAAAGTAAGGTTATTTCTCAGCTACTGCTCCTGAGAATGAGCAGTGTTTAAAAGTATACAGTGTATGTAATTAAAGCCGACTGCAGCTAAAAGGTTCACATTCAATTCCTTTTGCATTCAAGTAACGTGATTAAAATCTGGAGAAGATCATAGCTGAAAAGAATTTGGCTAGAAAATACTGATGTTGCTTGTTGGATTACAAAAGGCAGCACGTTCAGAGCTGAGGCTGAGTGCACAAGTGGCTGCTGTGTACCAAGGGATTATCTGCTGCTGCCTTCTACGTACAGGCACAGCAAGTCTGGATATGGCTGAGAGTCCAGGCCCTGATTTTTCCCCACATTTACCTGAACTTGAAACGCTCTGTTTAAAATAACTCTGTGATTTCCTTCCTTATGCGTAGGATAGTTTTATTGAAAGGCACAGTTAGATAAGTTGCTGGTTAAGGTGAATGGCTAGCGTTTTACAGGCTCAGTGGCTTTTCTGGAGACTTTTTATTCCAACGTGCAAATTCTCATTAAGGGACACTGTTAAATCTGATCATGGCCCTATTTCAGCAAAGCACTTAGCGTGTGCTGAAGCATGCGGGAAGTCAGTGAGATTACTTGGATGCTTAAAGTTAAGCAAGCACAGTACTGACTTGGGATGCGCGTGAGAGCACAAGATTAGTTGCTGCACAAGTATAGACCTTATTACTCAAAGTTAAATATTTTGCATTCTTTTTTAATCTTCTTAATGGGAAAGTGAGTAGGCTGCCTTGAAACGCCTTTCTTGCCAAATTTCATTTCTTAAATCAAAGCTCACGGTTGCATTACATGACCACAAAAAACATTAGAAATTAATAAGCCTCTGGATTTGTTTACAGCTTTGTAAATTTAAAAACAGACAAACCAGTTTAAGATTTCTTTGTTCTTTTTTTGTTGTTGTTGCTTTTCTTTTTCTTGTAGTATTTACGGTCAGACTTGGGCCTTTGAACCAAGTTCTCTCCTTGTCTGCGTTATGCTCGTCCCTGGCTCGAGGGCTTGTGACACCTGCCTGTACCTAACAGCACAGCTAGCTGTGTTACCTCTGCGCGCAAACCCTCTTCAAAGGAGCTACTGTTTTTGGTTGGCATGGTATGATACGTCCAGTGATGTACCTACCTGACCCGTTCTGTTATCAGAGGGTTTAACGCAGCCCTGATCACAGAGGGCTGCACAACCGCTTCTAAAGCCTCAGCGTGCTGACTTTCTCTGGGGGTAATTAGGAAACTTGTGTTCGCTCCGCTTCCTGTCCTGCTTTGGTGAGAGGAGCGGAGTGCACGCTGTACGCAGAGAGCTAAGGCTCTGTCTATGTGCAGGAGCATAACAAAAATAAATACAATTATAATACACTAGGAGGAAAAAAAAAAAAAAAAAAAAAAGAAGGAGCAGAGGTCTCTAAACAAGCTTTTGTGTGTTATCTCCAGCAAGCTTAAAAGGGAATTCACAGCGTGAATTTGTGTATGTGTGTGATCATTGGCTTTGGCATGTAGGCTTTAAAGTCTGGTACAAATTGTATTTGTTAGTATTGCCTCTTGTCCTAAATTCTATCCAGAAAGTGAGATCTTGAAGCTAGGATAGTTTCCTGTTCCATTTATTTATTTATTTTAAAATCTTCTAAGTTTGTTACTCTTAAATGGAAAAGACACCAAAGCAGAACAGAAGGAACTCTGCCCATCAAAACAGGCCTATGAAAAGATCCCTAGCTAAAACAAACAGCTTGACTGGGCATATTTAAGATTCAGTCAGGATGCAGAAGAGTACCCAACCCATCACAAGCACAGCAGCCGCAAAGTTTGTTTTGCAGGCATTGTGTGAGCTTCACAAAATCAAGCTGTTAACAGCTGTAGCAGTGGGTAAATATCAGGTATGCATGGCTGTTTATTTGCCATAAAAGCTGAGAAAGTTGAAAAAATATCTGGAAATGCTACAGTGTGAGCAAATAAGAGACTACCTCATGGTCCCGTGCAAAATCCATGTACTGCAGGGCTACATGCAGCACCTTGGTCCATCCTAGGGCAGGGACTGCCAGGTTTTGAACTGCTGTGCTAAAACTATCACAGCCATTGAGTTTTATAATCTAAGCCAGGTTTCACCCAGGTTTCCTGAAGTCAGCAGCCTGTCACATAGTCACAGATGCTCTCCTGCTAGGCTTCCCAGTGTTTGAGTCTACATTGTGCCCCCCCGAGATGGGCCAGAAAGCTGCATACAGCTCCCTTTGTGTGTTGCAGGCTCCTCTGCACCTTGTTCGTAGAGTCTGCAGCAGGTGGCTTCCTGGGGACACTGTCCTCCATCTCAAGCTGCTGGGGCTTCTGCCTTGGCTCTGAAGACCCCAGAAGAACTATTCAAATGAGGTTTGCAGTCAAGGTTTGAGCATTATGCTTTTCCATAAACATGGTGCAACTTTCAGGGCCTTTACTTCCATCAGTGTGTTTTCCTAGCCTACCTCTATGTGCTCTCCCACTCCTCAGGTTTGTGCATATTGTTTGTGTTGTTGTTGTTTTTAACATCTCTGTATGGATTATTGCCTTTCAGGTATGTCCTTAGGGGCAGTTACCCCTGTCTGTCTCATGTAACACCTCTGAGGGGATGTCTGTACGATAGGCACTGCCGTAAGAGCAGCTCGTGTAGCAGCTTTGAAGATCACTTTACAGCATTCACTCGGGTGGCAGACAGTGCACCTCGGTGGCGGGATTAATCTACATCTCTTTGCACTGGTGTAGAGTTGTAGAAGGGCTTCAGTTACAGCCATCATCCACAAAGCTATGTTCTTTGTACCCAGTTTTCTTTTGAATTCTTGATTTATATTTTCTTATTTTTATCAAGGAAGTGATCTATCTCTATGTGTATGTTAGGTGTTGATACCTAACTTTGTCTTTACATGTGCATGATCTGAGGAAAGTTCATTTACATCTTAAAGCAAGTTTTCTCACTGGGGCAGCATTCTTACTGTTTTCTGAAGTGTCAGCTAGCAGCCTGGCTCATTTCTGTCAGGTAAGCAGCGGAATTTGCCCATGGTTTCTCAGAAATCCCCACTGGGTATCCGTCCCTGCATTGCACTGCATCCCATCACGCTCCCAGCAATTAATTCTTGCTTGGAGAAGGCTGCGGCTGTTGGAGCCGTGCTGGAAGAAAAATGCAGCGCTTCAAGGGCTGTGAGCAAAGGACTAAATCCTGCAGATGCATGTCGGTGTGTGCTCATTCAGATGAAGCAGCCTCTGCAACTCCAAACCAAGGCATGTCTTCAGGAGTTAGACCCAAGTCATTGAAATCCGTGGCAATGGCATGGCATTAGTCAGGTGTTAAATATTTGCAGGATGTGGCCCTAAATAGATAAAGGGTAAAGACCCGTGGATGTGTTTTTTCTCTACACCCATCCCGTTTTCTTTCCTGACGTAGTTCTTGCTTCATTGCCTTGTTTTTGTTTCAGCCTCCTCCATTCTCACTGCATATTCAAGTACATACCTTAGCCTGTTTTTTATCATTGCTTTTAAATCTTGCCTGTATTACCATTCAGATTTTTTTCCCACTTTGAAGTTTATTTTTAATGAGGTATAATTAACATTAGCATTAGTCAGATGCTGTATTTCACGTGCTGTTATTCAGTTACGGGTTCCTTACCTCTTTTTGAAATTGTTTTTAAGGATTCATATTAAATGTTTGATCCTGCAAACTGTGGAATTCGCGCATTTAAGCACTCTTGTCGGTTCCAAAAGATCTGTTCATTTGCGTCAGTTTTGGTGTATTTGTAAATGTTTCCATGACTGAGTGCCTTTAACTTCTCCTGTGTCTGTTTCCAGTCTTGTATCACTAGGCCTTGCTCATAATTTCGCCCAAACTCAATGTATTTTTGTATTTATAACCAAACAAGCAAAACCAGCAAAAGCTTTCCTGAGGTTTCTTGTCACCGTGCTGGTTGTGTGAAACCACTTTGCTCCTTCAGATGGTTGGTAGCTTCCCACAAGAGTGGTAAGGTAACTGTTAAAGCAAATAAGGCAGATTAGCAGCAGTTTGTTTGGGATGAAAGGCAATTGCACTCTAAAATGAGACCTGCAAGGCATGACATGTGGGCTGGGATGTTAATCTGCAGATGGCTTATGCTCTGCAATGGAAATAAGGATTCCTTCCATTAAAATCAATTGCAGCACTTCAATTTATTTAAATGGGAGAAGTAGTAAATCCACACTGTGTATGTTTTATAATTACACGCATCAGAGTAGACTGACTCAGACATTCAGACTTCTGGTTTGACTTTTGGAGGGAGGGAGGTACTTTGCACAGTAAAACGATTGAAATAGATAATGAGATAAGAAGTGTTTCAGGCAATCTAAGCTCCTTGAGTCCCTGTGGGGAAAATTGACCAGTCTTTGTTCTCCTTTTCCCATAAAACATTGAAGGTTATGCATTTGCAGTATTGAATTTATATTCTATGCCCATCTAAATCAAATCTGCATTTAGCCGAAAATGGCAGCGTATCTTTAATTGGAGTGCAGTAACCTTTCAGTAACCCTTGTTGGGATTTATGAATGAATTTCTATCTTCAGGCAATACTTTATTTAGCTGTTGTACATGGTAACAGCCCTGGGCCGGGGCACTACTAACACTAATGGCTGGGACAGCTGTAGTAAATCTTAATAGCATCAGTGAGAAAGATGGATCAAAGTTTCAGCTCATTTGCAGCCTTGAGCTTTCTTTTTGTGGATCAGGAATTTGTTACTCTCTGCCTTCTCTCTTTTTTGTTTGCAATGTTTTTCTTTATGGTCAAAGAGGAACTGTAGCCTCCCAAGAGGTAAAGAAAAAATGAGCAAACTTCAGTTTTTAGTGACTAGCATGAGGAGATGACTGTTTGGGTAATGAGGTTCATTAAATATGGTGCAAACAGTGGTGTAAATGCCTTCGTCAGTCAAGTGGCCCTTTTAGAAGACTTTGGAGCCAGGATATTTCCTTTCATCATCGGGGCTTTGCTGAGGTGCACTGTTGATTAGGAACACGAATGTCAGGCTGTCAGTGTGCTGAGTTGGGAAAGCGTGTCTGAACAGGCTCCCAGCAGGAACATCACTGAACTACGCTTAACAGGTGAAATAAGGTGGGAACTGAGAGAGAACCACTGTGAATAGAAGGCAGCTGACTGGGGAAGAATAGGATAGTGGCAAAATTCCTCATAATTATTATTATTTGTTTCATGATGGATGTCATCTTTTCTCGCTGCATAGTAAGCCTCTTCTGAGGAAAGCGCCCTGTAAACCCCAAGTTCACTTTTTCCACCTTTTAGTGACTCTGCACTAATCACTCTTGCAGGCAGTGGGATCCACTATGAAAGCCTTTTTGCAGGCTGTTTTTCTCCATTTCACATTCAGCAGGTAGAATTAATGACCTCACAATTAGTGCAGCGGTTTTCCACTCTCACTATCTGGCTACTCACTAAACTTACCATAAGGATAAGTCCTGAATAATACAAGGCAGTAGGACTTGAGAGTCTTTCAAGGTCAAGTCTGGTTATTTAAAAGCAAAATCTCTGTGTGACATTTGTGCTCTGTGCTGTGTGTCAAAAAAATATATCCACTAGCTGTAATTACTTCTTAAAACAAGTGTCATGATTTTCCCTAAAACAGGGTCATCAAAACGTAAACCTCAGTCCTGAGTCAGGATGGGGTGCCTGTTGTCAGAGCAATTGTTCCTGGCTCCATGATGGTGTACTTAAAGACTGTAGGGCTTATCTACCCGTGGCAGGCAGGGCAGAGACTCCCAATCTAATATTCACCTGTGCCACCATGTTCACGGGTCACTGTGTCATTTGGAGGTATTGGCTTAGCCCTAAAAGCATTTCTGTTCCGTGTCATGCAGTTAGAACCAAAATGTGTCCTTGCAATTGAGTTAGAAATATGAGCTATTCCAGACTAGACCATGGTCAAGTGTTGCTTACACTAAAATCCTTTTATGGTATCCTTAATACAGGTGTCTTAATCTCTGCTTGCTTTCTTCTGATTTTTTTTAGTTGCCTTGTCCCCTATGTGCACTTCTGGTGTTATCATTTATTAGATTACTGAATAACAAACTCTCAAGTGTGGACAGCGACTTGAACCACTGGGTCATGTACACGGCAAGATAATGGCTGTGTCCCACGGCAAGTGGCAATGGCTCTGTAATCTTCAGTAAGAAACACCAAGAACGGCTGAAAAATCCTCGTTTAGATCACCCTCAGCCACCTGTGGGCAGCGAGGTGCTTTGCAGTAGCCATCTGCACCTTCCCAGTGCGTGTCCCTGGTGTCTAAGCAGGCAGAGGCACATTTAGGGGGTGTGGAAGGCCTGGCTGCTCCAGTGCTCGCAGTGGCAGCACGCTGTGCCGCGACCACAGCCACGACGCGGTGACAGGCCATGGCCCTAACAGCTGCAGCAGGACCGGTAAGGCGGGCTGCTCCCGGGGATGACGGTCTGTGTGTCAGGTTGGTTTTGGAGCACCTCACGGAGTCGGCTTTGTGTGTGTTTAAATGGCACGGCTTCTTTAGATAGTTCCCGACCCTTGTTGTAGTGGTCTTTAAATAAAGGCTTTCGTGCATGTTGCATGTTAGTGGTTCTTCTGAGTGCATTTATTTGTAGAAATGGTTTTCCTTCTCATCTGCTTCCCCCTGCCTTTTTTGTTTGTTTGTTTCATTCGTGACTGAGACCTTTTTTTCCTTCCCAATTTGATTGATCCTTCTTCTTTCAATTCCACATTGGCTGGCTGCATGTGGAACCCCGCTTGGCTTTAGCTGAGACAAAATCGAGTGCACACAATTTCCCTCTGACAGCTTGTACAAGAGCAAACATTTCCGAAGAGCTGAAAGTCTAGAAATTCAATCAGCGGAAAACCTACTGTGTGGAACAGCTTTGCTAGTGCTACAGCTCCCTGCTGGGTAGAAAAGCAATCCAGTTACAATAAATCCTTAAGAGTGGAGTCATTTGGGTAAAAGGAAAAACAAAAGCTGGTTTATACAAACTGATTGAAGTCAGACGTTTTGACTTCCCATTGAAAAGGGAGTCAAGGCCCAGGCTTGCTTGGTAATTTAAAGGGGAGATTGGCTCCTTTCATCTTTCTCTAGGGCAGGGTTCTTAATATTTTGCTGGTGGAAGAAATGCAAAGGGTTTTCAACAAAAGTTAAAATATCTGCTTTGATATCGATATTGATGCTATAGCATGAACTGACCTGATCCTGAATGCTCCGGAGAGAGGTGAAGGCACAGTTCTGGTTCCAGCCACTCTGATTCTGTTCCAGTGCAGTTACAGAAATGTGAAACTAGGGTAAAACTGGGATCAAAATCAAGGCTTGCATCTCTTGCCAGGATGGCTTGGACAGCGGTGTTTGTACTGTGCTGCTGGTGTGTCCAAGCTTATGAACTTGTTGATGCAATCTGGGCTGCCCGACAGACTCTTCTGACTGAAGTTGAGTTGTGCCTAGCGAGGGAGATGATACCTGCTCTGTTTGTGTTAATTTGCTTTCATTCTTCAAACACAAGCAATTAAAAAACAGAGGCATTAAAGATCTTTGAGATTAAAATAACAATGGTAACCGAGATGCCGGTAATGAGTGAGTTCATATTTAAAAACCTAAATGAAGTAGCTAAGTATAATAAAGCCCCCTTGTCATTTTCCTTTATTTTAATTACTATTTGCACCAGTCCTCTTTGTGCACCTTTCATACTGGAGCACACTGAACGGACCAGCAGGCGTGAATGAGAAAATGAAGAAAACAATCTCCTGTGAAGTTAAGTGAGCAAAGTAAACTGACTGGAAATGCTGAGGTTTTCTTCTTTAATGCCTTTCAGGTGTTTGTGGAAGAGTAGGTAAAACTTTTCCAAGCAAACGTGAATTTTAAGATGCTGCTGTCCTTTTTCCTAGCTGCATGAAGCCACTCACTCCTGCTGCTCCGCATGTCATCTGCGTTCGGCTGGCATCTGTCCTCCCCTCTCCCAAATGGGTCGGGTCCTCATGGAAAACGTTAAAGGCTATATATATATTGTAAAGGATTTCAGCTGGTCTTTCTATTTAAGTAAGATGTTATAAATGATAGCAAACGAGTACAAAACCTTGCCACAAAGATGGAGTTAAGTTAGCTTAAAAGAAGAAAGTTGGGCAGGACGGTAACCTGGTAAGGCTCTTAAAACTCCAGGTTGTGTCACTTGCTAGTCGCTTCCCAAACTGGAACGTTTGGTGTGGTCCTTGATGATGGGACCTTGAGCTTCCCTTTCAGCTTTCTCACAGTCTTTGTGGAAGAGAAACACAGCTGTTGATGCCAAGTGATGCTGCTTTTGTTGAATTGGTTTGTGCTAGCTGTGGAGCTGTTTTCTGCTAGGGCAGACTGCAGAAGAGTAATAGATATGTCACGCTTGTTAAGGGAAATAGCAGAATAAGGGAAAAAAAGAGTGAGGGAGAGACAGTCCTACAAGTATTAGCTCCTGTAGTGCTTCAGAAACCTGGGGTTGGCTTTGTCTCTGCAAGGTGGTGTTTCAGGCTGAGGAACTGTGAGATTTCTGCATTTGTTTTTCCATCAGTGTTTCTTGAGAGGAAACTTCACTTTTAGTGACATCAGTCATTTTTTCTTTAAGATTCTGTTCTCCTTGCGATATAAAACCAAACACCTCCCCAAACTAGAAAACCCTGAAGTAATGAAAAATAGATGTAAAAGCTCTTCTAAGGTCTCTGTATGTCTCTGGGCACCACTCTGCCCAGTGCAGGAGACAAAACATACCAATGGCCCAAGACGTAGTGTGCTGCATGCCCAGAATGCGAGAGTTGCTTCAAAATGAGGACCTGCTGCATCATGGCAGGCTGAAGCTGGTTTTTTCCCCTCGCGGTAGCACAGTTGCTGTGTGTCAGCAGAAGTCCTCTTTGAGGAGGAAACACACATCTGAACGATTGCTGTCTAGACTTCTGGAGTTCACAGGGACACAGCTGAGGAAGCATTGATGGTATCTTTGGCAGTTAAAAAGAAGAAAAAAGTTGGGTGAAAAGCTGAAGAATGTTAATTGTTTTTGAATTATCTGCTTAAGATTGTAAAGGAATTCTGAGTTTCAGAGGGCGGTTAGTACTGCTGGGCACCTACTGCCGAGATGCACTGGAAAGGCCTTGTGCTCTGGTTGGCTACAGCTGAGGTTTTTTCTTTGATGAATTCCAGAAGAAGGTGGCTTAGGCTGTTGAATGTAGATTTTCAGTATGTATCAGCAGCAAGGAGAGTCTAGCAACATTATGGAAAAGCTGCATGTGTCATGTCCTCTGCAGGTAATGGTTGGGTATAGAAAGCAGAAGCATGGTGTAAAGAGTATTGTCAGGGTGCAGAATTCCAAGTTTTTATTCAAACACTTGGAACAGACAAAGCATCCACCAGCTTTAGGAGGAGCCTCACATTGTAGTCCTGTCATTTTTGAATGTGAAGGCTCAGCCGTGGTGCTGCTGCTGTTGTGCTTGGGGCCATGCTGGGGAAACTTCACCTCGTGCAGCCAGTAGCCGCCCTAAGTAAGAGTTACCAAGTTTTTGCTGTGGTGGGTTTGTTTGTTTGTTTGTCTTTTAAATACCATTTGTTACTTTCTTCTTCCTAAAGGACAAATGATTTTCCTGGGATAAAACAGTCAAAGTGGGGCTCAGCTGAATCTAGAAGGAGGCCACAGGGATTATTCTACATAACGGCTTTTGCAATTCTTTTTTTTTTTTTTTTTTTTTTTCCCTACACTGTTCTGGTGTATGTGAGACAGAAGGAACGTGTAATTAACCCACACTGGAATACGGTATTTGGAAGTTGTAGGAAACGTGGGCAAAACGTGCAGCCTCCTCAGAAGGCTCTGGTTCAGCCCCGTGCTGCACCGTGGCAGCTCGCAGTCTGCAGCTGGTCAACAGTCCTCCTAATCCAAAAGCATTGGGGCATTTGGGGGAAACTTGGAGCCCAGATCTCCTATCTGGAGAATTTATGGAATATTTGAGACTTCTGATTCCGTGCTTTTAGTAGTGTTTTCTACTTCTGTGTTGTTCTGTCTCTTCTGATTCTTCCCTCTGGCCTCACTCCAGCACTGTGGGGATCTCCAAGTTTGCAGAACAAATTGGAGTTACCTGAGCAGCTCTGCTGAAGCTTCCTGACACCCCAAAATGCAGTGGATGAACTCAGAGTTATGGTATTTTATTTGCAAAGCTACAAGGCTCGAGGATGCCTTCCTCGTTATTCTCCAGAGGAAATGAGCCATCCCCAAACAATGAGGCAGGAGATAATAAGAAGGCATTTTACCAAGAACCACATTTATCCCAAACAAATCTGACACAAGATTTTGCTTCTGGTTTTCCTGAGCTGTTTACCAGTGCATTTGGGGGGATAATTATTCTGGAGAGAATGTGCATGGGGATGGCAGCAGCTGGAGTGGGGAAGCTACTGAGCTGCTATCAGGAAACTTTTTATGCAGCTGAAAGTGGATGCAAAGTGTGGTGCTTGGAAATGAGCAGCAGTGAAGAACCACTAATGCTGCACGTAGTGCTGTGGTGTTATGGTTTGTATCTAAACAGTTCAGAAGAGAGACCTTGCGTTGCTGCTGCTGCACAAGTTGAGCTGACTGGCTCCGAGGCTTTCATATGTGGTTTCTCTCTGCCACCTAACCCTCTGAAAAATATAAGTAAACTCACCTACTTGTCTAAAACCCTTTTCATTTTGTCGATTGGATGAAAAATCCCCGCTCTTGCAGCTGCCCTTTTTTCCACTATAAAAATCCACTCCCATTGTTTCTTGTTTTGTGGGGAGCCTCCCATTCACTGGTAGGAACTTTATACAGACTTTCGTACGTTTACTGCAGTGGCAGATTTTTAGGAGCTTGTGTATGAGGGGAAGGAGGAATGTAGCACTGCTGTTGTGTTTTCGTTGGTTTTGATTTTACGTCCATCCCAACGGAGAGCAGGGCACCACTGAGAGGTGCTGCCAGGTGTGGCTTCCTACTGCTTTCTAATTCTGTGATCACAGAGCGCTCGATTCTGCAGTCCTTGCACAGACAGGTCTCCCACTGATTTCAGTGGGGAATTTGCCTGCATCAGGGATAAAAGAGCGGGCCCCAAGTTGTGTGCAGTGATGCAATCTGATCCTCCTGCTGTGGAAATTGATGTAATCGCATTCTCGCCCTCCCCCCTTTCGCAACCCTTCCCTCTACCAACCCTGGTGACTCCTGGGGGGGCTTCTCACCAAACGGGAAGGATGCAGCTGTGTGCCGAAGCAGCAGGGGAGGGGAGGAGACCTGCTCGAGAAATTTATGAAGGGTTGCCTCCCAGATGCAACCCTAGAAAATGGCTAAGAGCATGGACCTGCCCGCGCCAAAAAATCCCATCACCTGCTTTTGCTAAATGAGCAAACTGCTTCTGTGCAGTTGTGACATACGTGACGTGTCCCCGTGCGTGTTTTGTAAGGCCGAGCTCACGGTGCTGTGATTGCATGATCTCATCGCTGCCTGCGCTCATTCAGTGCGGAGGGACAGGGTGAGCTTTTTTTAGGGCTCTCTGTATTGTTGCTGCTGACAGTTTGTTTTCAGCAGTGCCTTTGTGCCCTGGCACAGCACAGGTTGCTTGGGAATACCGGACCTCGAGAATGCTGTGCTTTGTTGCTGGGCGAACCAGGCGACCTCTCGGCTGCTTCCCTCTGCTTTGCCATTTATGTGGGCTTTGGTTGTAGTTTTTTTTCCTTTGGGAATTCTAGGCTCAGCTGAATTTGTTCTGTGTTTTGCGGAAGAAAGAGCTTGTTAAAGAATTCCCTGATGACTTTGAAGTGAACTATTTATTTTCTCTCAAGGGTTATTCAGTGTAGCCATTTGCCCCCTCTTCTCTGTTTTTTCACCCCAGTGTTTCCTGAGCTACAAGCATTCTTGGAATATATTAGTTGTAATGAGTTATGTGGGCATCAAAAGTTTTCTTTGAAACTATATGGCATCAACATCTGTTAGCTCTTAGAGAACAGAGCCGCAGACAAAGGGGCTGGTGGGGGGAGGGAGGAAAAAGATATTAAATTCTGGAGTATGAAGTCTCCGTCTCAAAGACTCAGGGGGAGGGGAAAGGGAAATCTGCTAAACTCCGCGGCTTTGATGTGGTGCTCTGGCCATGGGATTCCTTTTAGGGGAATGCGCGTGGCAGCCGGTCCCGCACGGCCGCGGCCTGCCCAGGGCCCTGCCTGGCTGCCCCCGTGCTCCCAGCCTGCGGCGAAGCCCCCGGAGCTGCAGCACCATGTAACCACTGCAGCGGGCTCAGTTTTCAGCTGGTGGGCTGGGGAGTCAATATTCCAAAAAATAAAGGTACCTCGTAAGTTTAAAAGGGAAAAAAAAAAGTTTAGAAGGGAACTTTTTATTTGCTTGTAATCCTCCTGACCCAGTGGGTCAACATGCAACTGTTCATCTAAATCAGGTTTTCAAATGTTGTGTGTCTGTGGTTTTTTATTGCCTGTAATTAAAAAGCATGTGTCTGTTTCTGTGCGCGCAGCATCAATCAGCATTCAGGCATGGTCACCGATGCTGCACTGCTTACAGGAATGTGTGGGGATGGGTTCTGCTTTCTCTTTTATCTTTGTCTGCAGTCTCTCAGTTATTTGTCCTACGTGCCAGGGAGCAGAGGAGAAGAGTAAAAGGAACCTGTGTGTCTGTTTTCTGCTCTTTTTGGCTCTGTTTTTAGCCATAATGCTGGTGGCATTGTGCTACGCTGTGACTTCCTGGCCCATTAAAACCTTGACCTGTTATAAAATGATTAGTTGACATACGTGGGCTTTGGGGACAAAGAGGTGGTTTAAGAAGGAATGTGAACCATCTGTTTCGCCAGCACCTCCTGTTGACAGATTTATGGCTCAACATTAGCATATGTGTCCAGGGTCACACACCTGTGCTTCCTAACAAGGTAATATTATTTAGCAGGGTATGTTTTCATCCTGAGGATTCGGAGCTCTCTGCAAAGGTGGGCATCAAGAATTCCGTTTTACAGTTGAAAAATGAAGGCACAGAGAGATTTAAGTGACTTACCCTACACCACACAGTGAGTCTGTGGTGGAGCAGTTATTGAATCCAGCTTTCCTCCAGCTGCATAAATACACGTCATCCATTAGCAGGAAAGGACTTAAAGCCATAAACATAATAGAGGAGCATTGATTATCATTCTAGGGGAGCTTTAAGCCCTTGTGCTGTATGAAAACCTGTGCCATACAGGAAGATACAGGCTATCATCACCTGAAAGCTTCAAAATGCTGTATGTTAAGTCTAATGGTCACTGAAGTCAGTAGAAAGAGTCTCCTTGATTTCAGTGACCACATCTTAAATGAGCAAGTTATTTTGTAGTCGAGCTCTGTAGCCATGTTCTGCATGCTTGTTTCTCCACATATGCCTGGGTAAAATCACCTCGGTGCACTTAAGTCTGTTTGTTAAAGAGTTTCTTGGTAACCAAATCTATCATGAAAGGGAGTTGAACAGAAAACCAGATTTATTACATAGCTACACCCATCTGTCTGCCGTGGTGAAGAAGCCCAAAATAAGCAATTTGGAGGAGTTACTGTGCGTCCCAGGCTGCAAGTTAGATGAAGATTTATCTTTTCTCATTCATGTCCTTAGATTTGTTCATCAGTATAATCTATATTGAAGAAGAGATCTTGGGGGAAACGGGACAATTGATTTTGCAATCAGGAAATAGGTTAGAGGATCGCTATAAGAACAGAATAAAGTGAGTTAATTTTCCCTTCTGAAGTAGCTTCAACATGAACTTAAATTTTGCAGAAAGCAGACATTTCTTGTTTCAGTCCCGTTCATCTCAAAGGAAAGATCTTTCTTAGCTGGAGATGGTTGGACCCTTCATCTGGAAAGCAACTGCTGAATCCATAGGTCTATTCGTACAGTTGCTTTCATTTATATAACCTGTTATTTGACAGAAGTCCTTGAAAAACTGTCTCTTGCCCTATCACCTTGAAAAGAAGCCGTAATAGTTCTAGAATTCCTATAATCATGTTAATGGAAGAAGTCACTTTGCAACAGCTAGCAGGAGTCCCTAAAAAGCCATGAAATCCAGGGTTAAAACATCATAGGAACGATAATCTTCTGTCCTGAAACTGGAACAACCTAAACCAAACTGCCCCCTCAGTGGGTCTCCTCGCTAACTACAGGGTTTAATGCACACTGGATAATTTTATCTGTTGGCACTTTATTTTTTTGCCAGCTACAAGTAATATTAAATCCATGTTATTTTAAGATATTGTTGTTTTTTATTTCTCCTGTGGATTTTTTTTCCATCTAGTATTCAGGATATGTACTCACTAGCTCGTCTTCAACAGAGCACAGGAATCTTACAGTTCGCGTTAAATGGGCTGGTTGGTAGCTTTTGTTGAACACACATCACAGAGGCTGGCCGCTAAAAGAGGATGCCCACTTGCCACTGCGACAGAGACAGAAAAGCTACCTGCAAAGAGCATGCTTCAGCACTGCTGCTCCCTGATTTTCATAGGCTAGAAAGCAAATGTGTCAGAAGAAAGAAGAAAGGGTATGTTTTTTCCTGAGGGATAGCTGGTCCAGGCATTGGATTGGGACAAAAGAGATTCCCCCGGCATGTTGCAAACAGCCTGGAGCAAAGAGCACCACGTTTATATTTACTTTCTTCATCAGGTAGCCTTCATGAAGGCTCCTACATAAATGTCCTGCTGCTCTGTCCTTTTGCTTCCTCATCTGCCTCATATTCCTACAGATGGGGTATCCTTAAAAGTGTATGGTAACTACTGCTCGTACCCATCCGAGGGTCTGTAACACGATATAAAGATATTGGGGGCATTTTTCTGCCTCGTAAGCTTCTAATAGTCCATGTTCCTTTGTGACTGGAGATTAGAGGTTCTTTTGGTCATCCTGTTTTTATCTTCACAGTATTTTGCTAGTAACTGGAACTGCTCTACAGTTACCTTCTGTGAGGTGAGACTGTGGGGGCTCCAGTTCTGGCAAATTGGTGGGTTTAGATGCTGTGATTTCAAACGCTATTACTGTATTATTATGGTTGGGAGTTGCTGCTTTACTGCCGTAGTTTTTTGACTGGTGTCTTAGTGTGAGCTTTGTGCTAAGGTACCAAAAGGTGAATTTCAGTAGCTGACGTGCTGTACCCGTTGCATTCTGCCGTCTCTGCTAGGAAGACAGTAACTTGAGACATAGAGGCCATACTGGCAGATAAGGCACTAAGATCCTAAACCACAGCAGCTTAACATGCTCAAGATCATCTATCAGAGTTCTTAGAGGAGAAAACAGTTTTTCTAACAACTCTACCTGCTGTGATTGTATTATTATAATGAAATTTTATCCAAGAGAAGCCTCCATGCTTGGTGGAGGAAGAAAAATCCAGCTGTAATGGATCACAGAGCACCAGGTTCTTATTTCAGAGAAAGAAAGCATTGCAAAAGTTGAGCCTGCTGCTTTAAAAACCTGCATTATTGCAGTTTCTATGTGTATTTTAATGTTGGTCTAGGCTAAAGTCACCTTGACTCTCCGAGTGTGAGCTGCTTTACATTTTCTTTACAGGAATTTGAATCCTAGTGAATTGTCCTTACTATTAAATTATCTGGAATGGCAAATGGGAAAAAAATAGGAAAGAAAGCGGTTCACAGTTGCAAAGGTAAAGCAAAGGTAAAATTGGTCTTACGTGCAAAGGTAAAATATGTCTTAAGTTCAACATTGGACTTAAACCAAGGTATAAATGTGGCCTATTTATACTCTATTGTGTTTTCTATATGGTATGTGCTTTAATTCTGCATTGCATTTGCCTGGTTTTGATTTCCATTATAATCAGGCTTGGAATACGTGCTCTACCTGTGTAAGGCCCTATGTATATAGGTTACTTTATGAACAGGGAAGGAATCTCTCGTCTTACACAGCTTCCAACTCTAACACAGAAGCATATGGTGTTTTTGAAAAGGCTTAAGAGGGGGATCTTTAAACATTTTTGGAAGAGGATGGTAATATGAAGGCTTCAAATGGAAAGAGAGCCAAATGCATACGCAAAATGTATTCCTAAAACACTTTGTGTTTTGCCTGTGACTAGAGTTATTGCAGAAATTTATGTGTACAGACTTCCATTTTATGCATATTTGACTGCCTGAATTTGTGTGTGTGAAAGCTGCTTACCTAGGGACATGTCATCTCCAAGTATGTCTGACTATATTTAAAATTTATTACTATTAATTTTAGAGTTTTAAGGCTAAGTATGAAACTATATTTGGAACAAATGATGATCACCTTGGATATATGAATATCTGGTTTTTACTGATATTACTCTAAAACATACTTTCTTTTTTTTTAAGGTGTGAATAGGTTTTTAGTAGTGAATACTAGGCTTGAGCTGACCATAGTTATATATGGTTGTTTCTGGTCCATGGGAAATTTCACATACCCTGGAAGGGGGGGGGGGGGGGGGGGGGAGGAACTAGGTTCCTCCCATCCCTTGTTTCTCTAAAAATCTCTTACCTCTTTGTCTGGACAAGATTGAACAAACAAACACAAACCACAACACTTCTCTTGGGCTTGGGTGGGTTTCCCAAAGCATCCTTGAGCGAGTGGGTTTTCCAAATACGCTAAGGATTTGCTATATGAGAATCAGACTTCATTTTGGAAAACTGGCATTTCCCAAAGGTGAGACCGAAGTGCTCAGAATTGCCGCTTTACAGCTGACAGAGCCTTCAGTTGTTCGGGTGAAAGACCGAAGGGCATCCTCATTCTCTTGAACCTCTATTTTGTGGGATTGTTTTTAGTCTACATCAAGAATGGAAGTTTGTGTTACATGGCGTTCTTGCTGGCAGCTGCTTTAAAACCACTGTCAAATCTGCTCCCGCAAGAGTTACCACATGTCATATCCCTTGCAGTCCTGTTGTGAAACATGTTTCCTCAACTTTGCTCTCTCAAAAAGTACTGGAACTTTATTGCATCAGTATCAGAATAAAGAGAGAACAAAATACGTTTCCTTCAGAATGGCAGAAGTTGAGAGGGAAGTTTTCTTGGTTGACAATTTGTCATTTTACATGTGTTTTACTTGGGAAAAGTGGTGAATATGATACTTCGATAAGAATTTCACTAAAGCAGAAAATGTGTGTGTTCCTTGCCAAAAATGTTGAAAATTGAGTATCTTAAGGCTAAATCAAAGGATTTTAATGAGATGTTTGAAGAAGGAGAGGTAAAGTGACTTGTTTCTACTGGAGAAAAGCAACGCCTCCTTTTTGAAAAATGTTGATTAACTCAGTATTGGCTGTGCTGTAATAGAGGGAGTAGGGGCTTCCAAATTTAATAACGGGCTTGCTGTGATGATAACCTACCTAAATCAAAGGTTACCCTTAAATATATCGAATAAATCTATGGATGAAGCTGTCTCTACTTACAGTAAGAGCAAAACTGTGTTAAGCACCACATTAGACCAAACACGTCTGCTAAAATTCACGTTATTTTCACTCTGGCTTGGGCCTTTATAGGGGTGAGTATCATGGAGAGTGGCATGAAAAGGCAGAGCCAGGATGGACAGAAATTGTCCTGGTGGTGACAGAGTAAAAAAAAAAAAAAACAGTGGGCATGGGGGCTGGGAGATGTGAACACAAATACAACTGTGCAGAGCCTGGAAGGTGAAGACAAGGAGCTTGACCTCAGTGTGGAAGCAGAAGGGCAGCAAGGCAGTGAAGGGCTATAGAGAGCGATACCGGCACGTTGCTGGAACAACGGGTGAGGGTTGGGGTGGCAGGCGTTTCAGAGAGCTGCTGAAAAGCAAGTCAATAGCTGGAAGCCCCGGAGTGAGTCCTGGCCTCAAGTCCCAGAGACTTGTATCAATGAGAAAACTGTACAGGGCAGTCAGGGCTGAGGTTGGGGTTAAAAAAATAAAATTCCCAGTGAGTTAGAATTCATTGGAGTCTGATTGCACAGCAAAGGTGGGACGCGAGTGACGAGTGCCTGACTTGTAACCAGCTGAATAGAAGCCCTGGGGATTGGGAGCTTTTCAAGATTGTTTTTCTTCCTCGTGTACGTGTATGCTCAGCAGCATTTCTGAGGGAGTTGGGCTAATTAACTCTTCTCCCCACCCTCTTTGGTCCGAGCCGCGTACAGCGGCACCTATCCGAATGGGGCACGTGGGACACCAGGTCCGCTCCAGGCAGGCCGGGCAGCCAGCTGTTCGTAGTTTTGAAGCAGATGTTTGAGCCTGAATTTTAGACGTTTGGTGTGATTTGTGTTAGTGGCTGACACAGGCCAACTTATTTGTCTGGGAAACTTCTGGTGAGGTACAGACACCTACTCTCAATGGGTTCCAGTTTAGGAGCCTACAGAAGTGGCATGCTGGAATAATCCTTCTACATAAATGTTTCTTCTCTTTCTTCTTTTAAGTGCTCGCTGACCTCACTTATATAGTATTTCACACGGTACATCTGGTTTTGGTTGTTTCATGACTCAGTGTTCCAGTTTGAAAATGCAGTGTTGTGATTTAAAACATCGTGTCAGGACAGTGATATACAACTACCTATGACCTAAATGTTGTTGCTTTTGCTCTCCCCGGCACCACTCCTGCTGTGGGATGGGCTCCTGCAGCTGTGCGGCGTGCGGGGAGGCCCTTGCTGCGGAGCCACCGCCAATGTTTTTGTCCTCTAGAGCCTGTGTTTCCTTTGTGCCCAGACATTTCTCCCTAGGGTCAGCTACTCCCACCTGGCTGTAGCTCTCTCTTCCCGCTAGAATTTCTTGAGCTTCAGGTTATGCTTTACGCGCTTGCCCTGTGCTCTTGCTCCAGTCTGTTTTCTGAGTTGGACTAGCTGTTGGTAGGTGCGCTATTTTGTTCACATTAAGGCAGTTTTTACATGTGACTGGGAGAATATTCCTCCTGCAGTGCCAGCTGCAATCAGAATTGTTTTCTCTGATACTGGCTTAGCTTCTGTACTTTATTGTTGAGCATGAGCTTGCATAAACTACCCTGAGCCCTTTTCTCAAGCAGGTGCATTTTGGTAGTTATCCAGGTTGTGATGTGTCTTAGAAACTCTTTTGGGTCACTTTTTTTTTTTTTCCCTATAAAAGAAGAGTCATTGATAATATGATCAATGATACAGTTTCTCTCCTTTTTTTCCTTCCTGTAAAATCTTAAGAGGTGCTCACTCCTTTCTCAGGTACACATCTGTCTCTCAGAGACAGCAGCACATGTCACAATCTTACTCTTGTTGAACACATTTGAATGGGAGCTGCGGAATTCTGCTTAAATATGTCACCAAAATGTTCAAATGATACCCTCATCAGTTTCAGGATGGGTAGTCAATTTGTGCCACTTAACAGTAATATTACGGTACAACATCATAAAAACACTTTCTAGAATGTGGTGATTTATAATAAGATGGTTTAAGGGGAAAATACTTATTACAAATTTCCTTGCATTAAGTTACTACTTCACCTTAAATAACTAGGAGCTAGAAAAGGAGTGAAACTAGACTAGAATATAAAATATATTTACTTAAGAACCATGTAATGATTAACAATGAGAAAGTAATGAAGCTGATTTGCAGAATATCAATGCTTCGCTCTGCTGGTCTATGCTTCTCTCCATTGCGTTACACGATGGTGCATTTTACATCAAGAAATGTATGCTAAATTTTAAGTGACACCTCTTGAAAAATCATTAAAAAAAAATAATGACTTGTGGTTTTGGAGAGGCTGAGATTAATGGCTATTTCAAGGGGCAGCATTTGCTACCTGGACACACTGCTTGCTTTCTTAAAATATGAAGAGGTGAAGGCTACCAACTAGGTAGTATCCTCCTCAGAGGAACATCACAATGAAGCTCATACCTACTCATTGCATAGTCACTGGGCAGAAAATCAGAAATGATTTTCCAAGAGGGCAGAAAGGGGAAGAAAGAATTCCGATTTCAGTAAAAAGCAGCTATGGCATTGTGGGACAGAGTTGAAGGGCCGTATATGCCATGTAGTCACTTCTAGGTACCTCATTATCTGTGAGAGCAGCCAGGTATGCTCTCAGCTTCCTGGAAAATGATGACATGGGGGAATTTTATCAAATGAAAGTATACCAACTTTTGCAAGGCCCTGGAAAGGCCATCTTCCTGCAGAAATATGACAAGTTACGCCAAAAATTCATGGCTTCTTTTCGTTCACTATGTCCATTTCTTCTGTATATTAAAGTCAGTGTTTGATATTCGTTAGCACTTGTTCAAAGAAGGGCTTTTCTGCTGGAACAAGAAGTCAAAGAAACAAAGTTTTTGTGATTTGGAAAGCGAAATCCAGACTGACAGCTTTTATAGCAGCATTGTGCTATGCAATATCCCAGCATTTTGGATCAGGTTGACAGCATTTCTCAGTGCCTTTTGGCCCAGGAGTTCCAGCTTTATATCAGGGTATCGGCTCTTGAAGAGAACAATGTTCTCAGGGTCTCTGGGCTAGCTAACCAGTAGTATTTGTGGAATCTGATTTTTAAAATGCCGCTGCAGAAATTGATACTGAAGAATTCCTGAGATATGCTTTTGTGGCTTAGTTACTTTCTGATAACTAATCTCAAAGAATAACATTTAGGCATGTGGAAGTTAGAAAAGAACCTCTGTCAGCTTCTTCAGGAAAAAGAGATGAACTGTATTCATCATGATAAAAGTGCTTAAAAATAAAGCAAATGAGTACAACCAGATACTCATTTTCACAGGTTTTTCTCTTATTTTTACCTCAAGCAAAAATCATCCGTCTCCTCACAGCCCCAGGTTAATGCTGAGAATGCTGGCTTTGTATTCATGGTGTATTTTTGTAGGTGAAGTTAAAATGGCTATGAATGTAGCACTTCAACTTCTTAGGACCATATCCTTTTTTATTACCATAAATATTTATCAGTGTCAGTGTGTGTCTGTGGAAATCTAAGGAGCGTGACTATAATGTAAGGTTGGTGACGTTACGGTAATGCGTGGAGTTTTCGGAATTGATGGGAGAAGGCAAAATGCGAGGTTAGCTGTGATTGCTTATGGCTTAGCTGGGGCAGAGGGAAGGAGCTGGAAAGAACTGTTGCTAATAGGAGACTAAAAATGCTCTTCAGGCTCTTTATAAGTGGGATTAGCTCCAAATCGTACTGATGCCCTTTATTACTACTTCAGCACCATTAGAGAACTTTTTTTGGGGGCTGAGATAAGATCATCTGCATATCTATGGCCTCTGCTTCTGTGTTGCTCCAGACATACTGGGGCTGACAAAATTTCATTAATTTCAGGACTGAAGGATCAGGCAGCTCTTCAGAGTCTGGTATCTGCTTTTCTTGGGTGACCTCTGGCATATGAAAGTTTTGTTTGTTGGTGGAACCAAGTGATAACATTCCTCTGTGGGTAGTGAAGGGCTTATTTCTCCTTTATCGTTTCCGTTCACAGTTTTTTTATCTAGCTTGATTGACAGAATGTTGAAATGCTAAACATTATAATCTATTTTGTAAAAAGGATTTGAATGTGAACACTTTTTTCTGTTGCCCAGTACAATCTGTTCATCTCCATTAAATTTTTGTTCTAAACTATGTCCAGAGCATTCTAAAATAGCGTCAGATACATTAACTACCACTGATAAAGTGATGAACTTCTTTCCTCGAAAACAGCTTTTGTGCTCCTGTTAATGTTATTTAATCCTGATGAGATATATATATATATATATGTATATATCTTCTTAATGTCTTAATACTTCGTATATAGTATATTTGTCATTAACTTTTTCTCTCTCTCTCTCTTTTTAACAGGATTTATCTGGGGAAGGCTACAGAGACGCTATTGGTGATGAGCACTTTCATCTAGAAGGTATTTAAGGAACAAAATTTCTTGGTTAATGTTAAGGGATATTGGAATAAGTCAATGAGCAAATCAATGTAGGAATGTATACATGACAGTGCAGCTCTTGATATACTGATGTGTCATTTGCCTGGCAGAACTGATAAGATGGGATTAGGGTATTATTTCTGTATCTCCTATGACCGGGCTCCTAGAATCTAAAAGTCATCCCGTCGTATCACAGAACCCAAATGTATTCATTAAGGATGCTCAGACCTTTTGTCCAGCTACTTCCATTGGCAGTGGAAGCAGTGGTAAATAGTGCTGTCCCCAGTAGAAGCAGTAAATATAATCACCGGAAATGTTAACACTGGCTTTTGTGCTATGTCACACATCCTTCTGTGATACACGAGCCAGACTTGGAAAGTCCTGCATTAATTTCCAAAAGATGGGAGACTTCTACACCATATATTTCTCTTGAATATAAACAGAATCATCATTGCTTCATATAATTTCTTCTTTCCAAGGTTCATCTAATCTCTTCCTCTGTGCTAAGGCCTCTCTTGCAATGGAGATAGGATAACTGTTGTGGGCAGGGCCTTCTGGGACCTTCAATAAGGACCCCGTATTATGAGTGCCAGACGACATAGCCAAGGCCCCTTGAGCTTCAGCTGCGCATGTGGGGATTGATGAATGAATAAAACTAATTTGGGTACACTGACAGTCATTCTTTTCAACAAATAAGGAAATGAGTCTTCAGAAACTCTTTGGGAAACTCTCTAGCATAACAAGTAGTTGTGCAGGCTGCGAGCTAGATTTATGTTACAGGCTAGTGGAAACAATATGCCTGACTCATTCAGAGCAACAAACCATGTCAAGCGTTACTTGGAAAGTGCTGTATTTTTTATAATCCAGTCATTTGTTCCTGGTGGTAGAGACTAAAAGATGACAAGGGTTGTAATAAAGTTCACACCAACTTTATATTGGTTTTCTTTTTAAATTTTTTAGACCATAAATGCCTCAAGTAGAGCAGGACAGAGGTTGTGCTTGGAGAGGTCAGGAAGACTGTGTGCATATTTTTTGGCAGCAGCAGATTGTTCAGTGCTTGATTATTCAGTCCGCTGTACTGAGTATGCTTAAAAAGTTTGAGTGTTGGGTAGGGTTCTCTCCTTTTGTGTATTGGCAAAATCCAATTGTGAATTTAAGTTCAAATCATGGCAGTGATGTAGCTTTATCATTGATAACCTTGTACTCATTTGTTGCTTATATATGAGTGAAATTGTGTGCGTTTGTGGGAACGGGGTTACCACAAATGCTTTTCTAATGCCTAAAAATATGATGTCTGTAACTTTGACTTTATTTTTGTTATTTTACTATTTTTATTATATACTAACTAAGCTAAAAACACCTTCTCCATCTTTTCTTCTTTGAGTGGTCAGCCTGCGTCATTAGTTGCTTCTTGCTTTCTTCTAGTAAGTGTAAATGAGTATTTCTTGGAACATCTTTATCCATAGTATAATGGATTCTGCTATCAAATTCCATTCAAGGACTGCCAATTGATTTGTAGCACAGAAATCTCAAGCAATTGTTCTACCATTGCTGAATCTGTTACCAGTGATCAAAAAAGGCTGCAGAATAGCAGCACTTTTGATGTAATAGTGGTGTAATCTCATTCTCTGGGAGCTGCTGAGACTGAGCTGAAAAAGCCCAAAGAGCTGCTGGAAGAAAACTCATTTTAAGCATAAGCCATTGCAAAAATGACTTTTCACATTGAACAGAAAATGGGTTTCATTGAAGTGAGTGAACTGTGCCTGCATCACCTGCATTGCAGCCACAGTACTTAGCATCAGTAAGGGTTTGTATGCATGTGCTTAGAATATGTTGTGCACACCAGATGAAACCCATATGTGACTTCAGAATGTGAATTTTGAGGGGTAGGCAGGATGCTGGAATAGACTGTGAAGGACTCTTCATGTTAAGAATGTCTGTCTTCCAATTCCTCACCTGTAAAATATTCTAACAGACTATGTTTCTTGGAGCCCGTGTTTCTATCACATCTGCTTTACAAAGAAGGTTCCCTAGTACATGCCACTAACAAAGGGGTTCAATTTGAGCAGGTGCTTGTGGGCTAGTGTTAAAAACAACAACATGAAATAATTGCCACAATGGAGTCAGTTTGTTATAAGTATTTCAGTATTAACTTCACAGTTTTCCCTTCCCCTCGTAATAGGGTATAACTGTAGTAAAGAGTGGTTTTAAATTTTCAATATTATACTTAGCACAGGATATTAAATGCCAGTATGGTAAATAATTTCATTTGTCTGTGTCTCATTTCTTCCTTTTATTTGCTTCTAATTATTTCTTACTTTGTTGTGAAGAATTGTCTTGCATAGCAAACAGAATCTACAATACCTAATATTTTCTAACTATTCAGCAGCTGGGTTGTTTTTGTTAGACTTACTTTTAGGCTTTCCAGCTAAATGGCAAGGACAGTTTTACACTATTACTCCTGATCTGTCTTGTTTCTCATGAAGTAGCTGGGTAGTGAAGATGAGTTAGATATCAGCAGGAGGTCCTTTCTTTGCGTGCTGCCACTGGGGAAGAACTGTTTTGTAGCATCTGCCCAGCTGGGAGGCAGGTAACTGTTCCCACCCTGCGCTCAGGCAAACACTGCTTGGTCCTCATCCCTGCTGCTCTCCTATCTCCAGGCTGTGCTTTCCATGCCAGGCAGCCGTAGCCACTTCCCAGAATGACTTCTTGAATTGAAAAGCTGCTTCTGATTAGCAGGTGATACTGGAAGCCTGTGTTGAAGTAGGATGCTTTCACCCTTTTTGTGTGACTTTGTGCTTAGTACTGGTGTAATATTCTAGAATGATAGTGCTAGTATAAAATTGTGATATTGGCAAAAAGTTGCATCCTAGTGAATCTGCAACATGATTTGAGGCTTTTGTTAGTGTACAATTTAATTGTGTGGCTAAAATGCAAGATGACCACAGTCATAACTCTTTTCTTGATAGAAATGCTTAGTATGAAAATGCAGTTAATATTCTAGAAAGGATATTAATCTTTCCATCTAAAATTAGGAAGAACTTCTTTACTGAACGGATTGTTAGTCACTGGAATAGGCTGCCCAGGGAAGTGGTTGAGTCACCATCCCTGGAGGTCTTTAGAAGACGTTTAGATGTAGAGCTTAGGGATATGGTTTAGTGGAAGATTTGTTAGCGTTAGGTCAGAGGTTGGACTCAGTGATCTTGGAGGTCTCTTCCAACCTAGACTATTCTGTGATGCTGTAAAATAATTTTCTGGCTTTATTTTGTTATCTTGCAATCTTTACATAGGTATGGGTGTCACACATACTTGTTTCATGTGTATACACTTATGTATCATCCAGAAGCTTTGCTTACTGGTTTCAGAGATCAGGAGCTGTGACACACTGAGAACTGGTTAATTGGGCTGAGCTGACATAGGACATGAGTGACAATAAAGACTTGAACACACCTCTACCAAGTACCAGGCAAGCATCTAATTACTGGCCTACGTTCTACCTTTATGAATACACAGTACAGATGGAAAAAAATAGGGAAAAAACAAACTTGAAGTATTATATATAGCATTAAGTACTTGAAATATTTTAGGTCTTACCTTTCCTCAAAGCTGCCCATCTGTTTCCCAAGTACAAAATTGTTTTCCTCTTCTCTCATGGTACTTTGACCTACAATGCTTAGTTTAATGTTTTGTTTTTGTGTGTTTTTTTCTTTTTCTTTCTTTCTTTCCTTTTTTTTTTTTTTTTAAATCAGGAAAATGCTTGATGGAAAAAAAGAAACATTACTAAGATTTGGAAAGGAAAAAAAAGGAAAAGAAAAAAGCACAGCAGGTGCCACAGTTCTTTTGGGTTAGGGAAGAGTTATAGCCTTCACACTCAGAGACCTTATTGGAGAATAAATCTGAGCTCTTTAGAAGGCTCTCACTGAAAAGACAAAGTGGCAATAAGAGAAATAATTGAATTCCTTATTTTGTTTTACATAGCCAAGTTCATTACCTTTTTTTTTCCCTCCCCTTTTTTCATCTCTTAGCCGTCTGAGCAGTACAGATAAAAAGAACTCTCTTTGCTGGATTTAACTTCTGTGTTGTTATGTAAAGCTTGATCAAATCCTTTCGTCTTAACAGACTTAACTGGCCAACAGCAAAAGGCTCGGGATTCTGGGATTAAGATTGTATTTGGTAAGAGGACTGGTGCATTAGTGCATTCTTTTGAACTATAGAAAGAACAAAGTAAACATCAAAAGCATTAAGCCATGAGAGCGGATTGTTGACTCAATGTTGCTGCATGACAAGAGGTTAGAACTCAATAGTGGCGACTCTGTTTACTGAGTGCTGTGCAGAAAGAAACAGTTTGACCAGTATTGTCTATTATATTCAGCACCTGCCTTTGATTTTGCTGCTGGGCAAGTCACTGTAATTGGCAATTTTTAGATTTTTTTTTACATGGCTCGTGATTCTCCTTGATAGAAAAGACACCAATGGAAACCTTAGTCTCTTATTATTTTACAGTCTTACTTTGTTTCCCTTCTTTCTCTGTCACTAGTAATTCAAAACTAATTCAATCGGATATAATTCTAATGGTGGATTCATTTGCAGCTTTTATTCCAAGTTCAGCAGTGCTTTCCCTCTTTGTTTCAGAGACTTCCCCTTGCCAAACTTGGAGCACATGTGATGTGTAGTCTGCTGTGGCTGTGTACATACTTCTCATGCTCAAACATACAAATTTTCTTGTCCAGTAGTGTCTGCACAGGAAGCATGAACTTCATCACTCTTCGTATCCAGGATAAAAGAGTGTGAACTTTCCGTTCCTTGTGACTAGTTAGAATACTAGTTTGGCAGAACTGAATTGACTGGAGATGATTCTGGAAGTAGTCAAAAAAACTAGCACAGACATTGGAAGATGTTTTTCCATTTTATCTCAGCAGGGAAGCCAAAATGGCAGGGAGGAATTGAATGTGGCATCAAATAGCAAGTCGCTCTTCCGTCATGGAATTGCACAGGTGGCTCAGAAAGGTACCTGCTACTGGTGTGTTCAGCCACGCCATCCAAGTTGTCTCTCTTCTCTTCAAGGTACAAACAAGGTGTTTAATGAATCATTCAAGAGACCTGTTCTTGGTTTGTTTGTTTGTTTTAGAATGATTTTCACCTATTTTCCTCTTAATCTGGGGGGAATTGTCACAGCTAAAGTGTGTAGACCAGGAGAGTTTTCTTATTTGACCACTCCATGTCTTTATGAAGTGAACTGGGATTTCCTCTGTCTTTTTACTTGAACATTTAGAAACTTTTCAAGGCAGACTGATTTTACCTGCCTGTGACATCTAAACCTGTAGCAGGAAAGTCTTGCTCTGACACAGACTGGTTGCAGTAAAGAGGCAGTTTCCTACTTCTGGCAATACAAGCTCTCTAGAGTCCAATGGGAGATAGCTATCAGTCAACGTCAGCTGCCTCTTGGAGTTGAAGGGAAAGTCCTTAAGCTCACGAGACACCTAACTCATCACCCCAATTAGTTATGTGATAATATGATTCCTCATGTCACTGTTCTGAAAAGGATGACTTAAGTGTTTCTACTAACTAGAAATCTTGCACCTCTGTGAGATCAATCTAGTCCTTTACCTGTCAGACAAGCTGCCTCTTCTGCTGATAGCAATCTGTGCCCTGTTTCGTTTGTCAGTCTTGCGTGTGATGTCTTGATTATTATTCTCTTGACAGAAGACTGGAGATGATCCAAGCCTTCCCGGTGCCTTATGTGAACATGATATCCAAGGGTCCTGCTGAAAGCAGTGGCAGAACTTGACTTGAATCAATAAATCCATTTCTTGATATTTTTCCTAAACCAGACATCCAAACTACTGTCAGCCTTCCATGCCCTAGATAAAAAACATTCCCTTTTCTGGTACCAGAAAGGACAAAATTATTCAGGTCATCTTTTAGCCCATAAATATTAGAGAGCCCTCCAGCAGAGTTCAAAGCATATGTTGTTGCTGAAAAAAAATCTGTCTTGGATATCTGTAAAAGAGTTACTTGGAGCACTTTTCACACATTTACAAGACGTTATAGAATTTCCAAACCCTCAAGTGAGACATGCTGTATTTAGCAAAGCAGAATAATAATTAATTATATTCTTGGTATTACTAAGTGTTTCTCAAAATGTGTTACTAGTATGTCCAGTCAGTCTTTCATCTGCCTCTTCTCCCTCTGACTGGCACCTGGGGAATCTGTGGCCAAGCAGTTATGACCGACTGCTTCTAAAACTGGTAATGGGAAGGCTGCCTGTTGGGTTATCAACTCAGAGCAAGGGTGGAAAGGTATGGTACTTGGGCCCAAACTGTTTATAAGTTCGTCAGCAAAGGAAAACTTAATTTAACTAGTCTTAGCTAACTTTCTGAAATGTGTATCATGAAAATGCTATGTGCATGCAAGACACTTGTTACCGTGCTTTGTTGGTCTGTTAGTAATATCTTCATATTGCTACCCACTGAAATAGTCTGTTAGCAACACCTTCATGTAGCCTGCTAGGCTGGGGTCTGAATGTGTAACAAAAAGCGGTTTTGTCAAACTTCATGTACCTTGCTAGTTAATGTCTTCAGTTATAATGGTTATTTATGCTTTGAAAAATAAATGAAATAATTTCCTATATATTATTTGCATGAAACATCAAACACACAGATGACATCTTGCAAACAGGCAAAGTTGCTTTATCTGAGCACTTCTGTTATTACTTGCCTAGTACTATTGATACAGGCTTTCTCTTTTCTGTCGTTTCTTAAACCAAGCACCTATTCATCACTGATACTGCAAACAGGGCAAATATTCTACCTTAAAAGTGCTTTTGTGGTCCGCCTGTGGTGGCTCTATGTGAATTCTGCATTTTAATGACTTGTTGCTAATCCTTTGCACTTACCATAGCTTTGCTGTACATGAGTTATATGCTACGTGATCACCTCAGACTGGTGATCATCTGCTTGCTGGCTGTACTTTTTTCAGCTGCCAAGAGGTTTCTGCGGTACCCTTTCCTCAAAACAAAGTGAAACAACTCTAAGAAATACCTTCAGCTTGAGGCTGCCCAAATGGCATCAGCCACCAGTGTCTGGCACGCAACTTGTCCCTGCCTAGGCTGGAAGCTGATAAGCTGCTTACCGTGAGTTGGAAGGAGTACCAAGGAACATGGGGTGAGGGGGAAGGAGCAGTGGAAAGTGCCAAAAGAAAACTGCTTAGTTTGGCAGTTAGAACAAAAGTCACCAAAGAACATGAGACTGGTAGGATTAGCAGAAGTTTTCCTGTGGTCATACACAGATCCAGGAAATTATAAAAGCAGGTAGGCTGTTTGCCATGAGTGGGAGGAAAATCTTATGGCATAAGGCACTTTTTTTAAAAATTGTACAAGTGTTTCTTAACATTAGCTGTTCCAGTTGAATGGGGTTGGTATTTGGATCAGAAGCTTTTACTTCTAGAGTTGCCGTTTCAAGTGCAGCCAGGTCAGTAGTGATGAAAGACTGTTACCATCCAATGGATGTCTGTAGCCCGTGCACAATGAGTTAGTGGTCTCCAGGTGTTCCCAAATGGACCTTTACGGTGTGTCTCAGCTCCCATCCGTGCTGGCAAGCAGACCACAGATCGGCAGTGGAAGGTGTGCTGTTCTGCCCCCTCGGAGGGCCAGCCTTCCCCCTTGCAGCCAGCTGCTGCCACATGCAGGGCACGTGCTCTGCTGCCCGTGCTGGGCTTGTTCCCTGTGCGTAGGGAAACGCTCTCTTTAGGTGGCAGCCCACCAGCTCCTACTGGTGCTGCCTAATAGCTTTTGGTAGATGGTGCACTTTGTCTACAGACTGAGGATTTTGTTCTGGTTATTAATCCCCTGTGTTAGACTGGGAAGATCCCACCTGCTCTAAGTAATAGTTTCAAATTGGTCTCTATATTCAGATGATTCCCAGTGCTGGAAAGTTGTTATTCCTGAATGCATGCAAGGTCAAGGACACAGAGGAAGAGCTGAGAACAGAACCTGCATTTCCTGCATCTGTGCCTGTTCTTCTGTCCATAACGTTGTAAGGGAGAGAGGGTTTCATAGCATAGTACATAAAAACTCCTAGCTTACAAGTGGTCTCTGTTCTTTATGGTGGCTGAAGAAAGCCAAATGTTAATGTTAATTTTATGTAAAGTATAGAAAATATTTCAGTAGAAAACCAAGATAATGAAAAGGGAAGTAAACAAGTACCTCAGAAGCAAAAACTTGACATTAGTGAACACCTCACACATGGAAAGCATTTAGAACGTTATTATATGCATGTTAGAGTATATATAACAATATTAGTTTTCCATAGTTTTTCCTTCTACCTAAGACTAGCAATATTTTTCTGCTTTCATAGAGAAGCTAATGCTCTTTTTGAGTTGTCATTTAAAAAAAAAGGATCAATTAACAATAAGAGTATTCATTCCTTCTCAGCTCCAGGGCAGTCATGAACTAGTTTGCTAGGAGGCAAAATGTCTCCTGGGGGTGTAGCTGTTGAAAACCTAGGTCTAGATGTCTCTCGGGTTGCTTCTCTTCATGGTGCGTGTGAGAAGCAGGAGAATCAAAGGGTAAAGGAAACAGCTTAGGAGATCTCATCAAAGGGAGGAGTACTCTTCATGTGCCTTCCACAGCCCAAAGGTGAGCACAGCATCCCTGTCGAGGCAGAGCTTTGGCAGCAGGCTGGTTGCTTGCACCAGTGTGTGAAGCCTGAGGGAAGTTACCCTGTAGCAGGACTGAGGCAGGGGCAAGGGATGGGTGCCAGTGATGTGAGGCTCGTGCTCTTTGCATGAGACTTGAAAGTGCTGGGCCTGAGCAATCAGAACTTGCCAAATCAGTTTGGGCCATTGATGTTTCGCTCAGGCTGTCAGCCTCGTGATTCAGAGGAGGAGCACTGTGTAGGCTCCAAGTGAGCCGTTCGTTTCAGACAGGTTGGGTAGGGATGGTCCTGAGTGCACAGCAACGGGGGCTGGTGCACAGCTCTGCGCTGGCTGCCCCCTGCCTGGCTCAGTCTGGCAAACCCATGTCGCCACCCCAGGTGGGGGTTACAGCTAGCTGTGTCTGCGTGCCCTGCTCCCCTGCCTCTGCAGCAGTGACCTACCCGGGAGGCAGGCCTCAGGTGCCGAGGTTGCCATCAGATACACCTCGGCAATCCGATGGGCTCTGCAGCGACAGTGGGAGACAGCTGATGGGGTGTGCGTGGGGCAGAGGTAACGCTACGATACTGTACGTGTGCAGCAGTACAAAAATGTTCTTGAACTTTGCCCCGGGACATCTACCACCAAGAAGAATGAAATATGGGAACAAGTCAGTTAGGAGTTTGAAAACAATCTCTCTGGAAACATGATGAATACCAGTGGTTTCATTTATTCTACTTGAAGAACAAAGGTCCTTTTTTACTTTTAATTTCCCAGCAATGATTATTACCAGTTATTTTTTTCTTGTAGCTTTGACCACAGTTTGTGGAGGTTTTATTAAACATGTTTTTGAAAAGTGAGTCAAAATGCCATTCTTCTCTGACTCTCTCATGACTCTCTCTTTTTTTTACCCATGTGAAACTAGAGCACATTTCCAGGCAAAGATATGGGGCCAGATAATACTCTTATGCTGGTGTTCATGGAATTATTCCAGTTTTTGCTCTTGTAATTGAAATACATTTTAGCCTTTGCTATTTCAGAAGACAATATATTTGTTTCAAATCCATTGCCTTTACATGAAACATTAAATTCATTCACAATACTGTATTCAGTAGGCAATAAGTCCTGCTTTAACTCCCAAATATTCCTGAGGTTTCTCGTTCTCTTGTGTTTGCCTTGACCTTGACACAGCCAAGCAGCCCTGTTTGAGTGCTCCCTTTGCTGGGGTTTTGGTGCCTTTCTGCAATAGGCTTTTGTTTGGTTCCCGTGTGCGTGCTCCTGTAAGGCCCTCCTAACTGGAGGAGCTTCATATCTCAGTGTGTCTCGTGTGAGCACACAAGTTATGACAGGGCTAAATACTTCTTGCACTTCTGTCATGCATTGAGAAGCAGAAACCATCTAGCTGGCGTCAAATTCAGGAGCCGTCATTTTTTATAGCTGGCGATGTAGCTGCAAAGCTCGATAGCTGCCTGAACCTTCGGGCTGGGTAGTTGAGACACAACAACCTGTCATCCTGCCGAACCTTACAAACACACAAGCGTGTACATGCAGATGTATAGAGGCAATTTCAGTGAAAAGCATATTGCTTTTGCCAGTTGCTGTTCCAAATTCAAAGTGTGTATCAGTCAGGGTGCTTTTGTGTGCTTCAACTCCACTTCTGCTGCAGTAGCTACAGAAACCCAAAGTTTTACCTCACCAGGCAGAACAAGTGCCCTTTGTTACCTAGACAGATTACAGCTTTTTCTAAAGTCTGCTCTTCATAAAAGCCCAGCTTGAACAGTGGAAATTCTGACTTGCCTCAGATACTGAGGAGACTTTTATAGTTTCAAGTAGCTCCAGGGTTATATTTTAAAAGTTGAATTTCATCACATGTTTCAAGTTCGGTGGAAAAAAAAAGACATGATATTTTTAGCAGAAAAAGTCCCCCCCACACCTTTTTTCTCAACAGATGTTTCATCTCAATCATACCCAAACCTCAAAGCACAAGTAGCAGTCAACCTTATTCTCCTGTGGAGAAAAAGATAAAATGTCATTTGTTTGGAAGAGGGAATTTTTTTTTTTTTTTTTGTAACCACAACTAGTTTGTGAGTAAAAGCAAATAATAAGTGCAGCACTATGGGGCTGTGGAAATGAACCTGAAGCAACATTTCTGTTCTTGAAAGAGCTCAGAGTCCAGCTGCTCTTGTTAGATGAAAAGTCCCAACCCCCAGCCTACCAAGAAAATAAAAATACCAATAATCAGGATTTTCTTGCTTTTTAAATCTGATCCAGCCATCCCGGTCCTTTCACCAGTAAAACATGTCATATAAAATGCTCGAGTTTGTACTGAAAGGGGTTTAAAACTGTACGGGTAACAAAAAGAGAGAGAAAGAATACAAGTTGTAAAAGAAAGTATCCAGAAGTAGAAGAGCTCCTAGCCGAGGAGTATTCACAGGGCTCTGGAGGAGCCGGGGAGCTTTGCTGTGCCTTGCAGCCAGGGCTGGGCATGGGGCTCAGCACCGAGGGGAGCCCAGGCAGCCCTGAGCTGTGTGTGCAAAAGGTTTATTTAGGGGAAAGTTATATTCCCTCTAAAGGATTTGTGTGTGTGAAACTGGAGTGTGGTGCTGCAGGCCCTTTGGTCATTTCCATGAGCCTTTACAGAGGATGGGGCCATCCGCGTGTGGAATTTTATTTCTCTAGATGTTTTGCAGTATGTGATATATCACCTCAGTACCAGTCCTCACCCACATATGAATATGGTAAGTACAAGAGACCCGTGCTTGTGCATACACGTCTATTTGCTGGCCTGCTAGGCGCTGTGTCACTTTCTAGTTGTATGACGTGTTGTACATAAATCTCCGTTTTCCCCCATCTCTCACAGTGAGATGTCGGGCTCTGCGGATGGGAACACTGAACCTGCTGTGAACATCAGCTATGAGAGAGTTGTTGGAGGTGTAATTGATTCAGCACAGCCAAAATAATATTGCAGTATGGGACTTTGTGCAGTATAGGACTATTTTTTGCTCCCAAAGCTATTTTTGTGAGGGTCAGGATGGTGGTCTTCCTCACGGGAAGCTTTTTGGATGGAATGAATTGTACAGCTCAAATACCTTTCTAGGCCCTGTTACATAGCAAGGTGGTGGAAACGAGATTTTCCCATTGAATATCTAAGTTAGATGGGAATGAGTTGATATCAAAGCCTACATTATTAATAGCATTACCTATTCTGTCTTCATCTGAATAAAAGGTCTCAGAGTGTTACTTCTTTCTTCTTTTTCTTTCCCTGTGAATGTTGGGAGGGAAAATCTGAGGAGACAAAAAAATTAAGACAGAACATCCCATGTGAACACACACATCTGCAGCTTACACTGAGAAGGGATTTTCAAAAGCAAAATTGTTACCAAAGTCAGTGTAGAGCCATTTTTAGAGGAGAGAGGTCTGTCTTCCTTTGCTTTAAGTTAGAAATGATTGCTTGGTGTTCATCTGTCACTGCTCTGCAACAGAATCCAGCACTTTGCAGGCCCATTCAGAGCTCCAGGGACACACAACACCGTTAGAAGGCGGTAAGTGGTCCATATGACAGTGACAGCGCTCACTTAAGAAGCACTTACCCACGTTAAATGACACGGATCGTTATAGCAGATTGCGTTATGTTAATGTGGCTTTTGATATGCCCAGCGATCAAACACAAGTCTTGCTGCTACAGGTATCATCCTGAACTGTTCTGACCAAAGCTTATGGAGATTTCCCCCCCAGCCTCCCCTTTTTTAAGTAGGGGAGGGGAGGGAGAAATGATCTTCTTTGATCTTCGATGAGGAAGGGAAAAAAAGACTGTTCTGTTCGGGCTTTTGGCTAACACAACAAACAGTGTTTAAAATTTAACTTTGCTTAATTAATTAGTAATTCTGTTTAGTGCTGTCTGATCTTCATCCAAAAGGTATTTTGAAGCTTGAGAACTGAACATCAAAGTGTATTGGGTGAAGATGGTCAAGTAAGACATTTAATCTGGCAGTTGTTGTTGATGAAATACAGCCAGTTGGGGAACTAATTGGAAAAGGGAATCATAATCTGGCAAAACTCAGCAAACTCCCTCCCTTCAGCAAACTCACTCCAGAGAGAGTGCAAGAAATCTAGGTTTAGTGTTTAAGCATGTATGAGTTATACGCTAGTTAGAGAGAGAGACTGTGTTGTCCTTCGTGCGTGCATCCTTAGTACGTCCTTTAAAAAAAAAAAAAAGAAAAAAAAAAAAAGAAAAAAGAAAAAGAATCCTGCAGCCTGACAGCCAAAACAAGACACCAGACCCAACCACAACCATGCTGTGATTCTGCATCAGCATTTGGAAATACTTCCATTTATAAATATGGAACTATTGGGGTTGAGAATGAAAATTGACACTTTAGGGAGAGGTGGTAGCGCACAGACCTGTGAGTCTGAGTGTTACTTATTCAGGAGAGAAAATGCTGCATGGTAACATCCAAGTGAACTCCAGTGTAGCAATTCCCAAGGGTCCTGGTGGTGACTTGTCAGTTAGAATCATTATCTGATGCCTGAATGATTGAAACGTTTTGGGCTTTTCTTTATAAATATATATATATATTTTTAAGACATCACATGTTTTGGCTCACAACCCGTCTGTTCCATGCCTAACTATCCTCATGGTGGGCACTGGCAGCAGGTCTTATGACACTGGTTTTTTTTGTCTGTTTGTTTTGTTTTTTTCCCCCCCTCTCTGTGGTGTGTAATTGAACCCTTAATTTGTGCTGTGACCATCGACAGGAAACAGGGAAATAGAAGAAAATGACTTCTCTCCATATTTTCAGGTTAAAATATCTATCCCTGACTTGTACAAAGCACTACTGGTATACAGCCTTTGCTAAATTGGTTTTGATTTGTCCCACTGGACGTAAAATGGACAATTAATTTCCCTACAGTAAGTTTCAGAGAAGGCAGCTTGATCTTTGTTGTTTTGAAGGGTGTGTCTAATTCATCAGCTTCAGCTTTCAGCCAGAGAAAGTTGAATACATGCTTTTGGCACTGACCCAGCACGAGCCTGTTTTTCTATATGCTTGCTGTTCTGGTGGCTGTGAATCAGGAATGTTACTTCCTGGCCCTATTCTGCATGTGGGCATGAGCCACGGGAGAAGAGGACCTTCGCTCAAGCAAAGCTATCTCCATCAGGCATGTATTTCAACCAACTCCTGAATAAAACCAAAATGTGTGCTTAATGGTGGTGATGTTTCTTAATTCATGGCCTCCAGGAGAACTTTAAAGTCAAATCTGAATGAGAATGTAATTGTTAGTTACAGGACTTCTCAATAACTATCAGGCAGTTGTTATTGCTTGGGTGGTTGTGCAGTCAGCAAAGAATGTCAGTTATGTTTGTCAAACCTGATTTGCAATGAAAAAAATGTTGACAGAACCAGATAATTTAGACATCAGAGACTTCAGGAAAAACAACACAATTAATTATTTTCTTGTCCCTTTGGTCCTCATAGTATCTGACTTGAAGTTCTGCTGTGTCTGCCGGATCTGTAAATTGGAAGCAAGACCCTTGCCCTTTGACAACAATAGGAATTTTACTACTGAGTTCCCTCAGACCAGCTTTTTGACGTTCTATTCCACCAGTTAAATATTGCTACTGAAGTTCCATTTGAGCTCTTACAGAAGCACTTATGAGTTCATCTCCTTGCCTTGATATGTCTATTCACTTTTACATTTTCCTTTTTACCCTACTCCCCCACAAGTCTCGGATTCTAGTGTGCGGTTTATTGTTTTTCCCTGCGTACAGATAACTCCGACCCTTTGTTTCTGGTAGTAGTTTTAAAGAATTGCTGGGAATCCAGTCAATCCGACTTGAGGGGAAGGCTAATAATATTTCACTTCAAAGGATTTTGTTTCATGTATGCCAGATGCTGACTTTCATAGGTGGCATTTTTGTCAATTCTCCAGTTTTACCTTTGGCTCTGTTTTCTCTCAAGAATTACATAGTAATGACCCTGGCGGTAAGATAATAGTCACTGGTAACATCCAGTCATAATTTGTCACTGTGGAGTTGCATAGCTTCTCCCATAGCCCTTCGTTCTCAGTTAAGGCACTGTGATCTATCAAATACCTTTCTAAATGGCTGTCATCCCAAATAAGCTCTGAAGTAGTTCATCTTTAGCCTGAGTTCTCATAATTGCTGTGTAAATTCTGACTCGGTAGCTGGTAGCTTAGACGTGAGTGCTCATCAGTTGCATCTTTTTTTTTTTGCTTCTGGCCGTGAGATCCTCTTAATCCTTTTGGCTAAAATGCTTGGTACAGTTGAAAAACAGTGAAGCTGTCCTTTGACAAAGAAGATAATTTGCTAAAAATCATGGTACTTTGCTTGAACGAGGCTTTGAGGAATCTGCAATGACAAGCCACCTGAGTGAGGGTGGAACTTTAAACAGTCACTTTTTGACCTGACTGCAGCTCTGTTTGGGCTTTCCGTTCTTTTTAATTCCTTATTCTCAGATGTAAGGTGCAGGCCAGAGACAAATACTTTCACTGTCAGAAACCTAGTATTCTCACTCAGTATGCACAGCAATTAGTTCTACCTCATTTCTGGGATTTTTATTTTTATTTTTTTTTTGAGATTCCCAAGGAACAGTTGGAATTATTACCCACTCCTTTTCAGAAGAATGAATCAACCTTTGAGGGAAAAATGTTGATTCTTCAGGGATGAGCCTTAATATCTTCAAACTGGTGTTCATTCTGTCTCTCTTGCCCCCCCCCCCCCCCAATTATGAGCAATTGGGTGGTAGTAATTAACAGTCTTAGAGAGAAACATCTGCTAGTACACTTAAGCCAGTCAGTTTGTTTTTCATGAAAGAATGGTATTTCACAATTTTTCCAAGTTAATATTTTTCCTTTATTGTCTTTCCAATTTCAAATATTGTCCAGACGCATTTTTATAGTGTCTTAAGGTTATAGAAGCGAATACAAGACCATTAATAATGAACAAGAAAAGAGAACATCATAAAGAAAACATATGCAGCATTTCAATTCATGAAACATTCTGTTAGGGAACATTGTTTTTGAGAGCATATGGTTATTCCCACGGGAAGCAATAAATATACATTTTTTTCTCCAGTTGTGGATTCCCACAACAACAGGGTAGGTTTCTCAGTGTATTAATCTACGTGGAGCCTTCTCTCTGTCAGGACTTGTTATCTGAGTGGGGAGGTAAGTAAGTATTTTTGCACAGATTATATTTTGTACATGGGCCTATTTTTGATGGCCTAGACTTTGGAAACACCAGTCTATTAATTCTCCACACTGCTTTGAGATAGCAATCTTGTCTGGTCTCGTTTAATATCATTGGCAGAGCTGAAAGGAAGTTCACGTTGTGAATATAGCTGAACCTTGGCATGCGGCTCACTGGTGGATCTCTGTTTACAGGCTGCCAGTTTTAACTGTCCCAAGCAGACATTCTAATTTTATTTATAAGTAGGTTCAGCATGTGTTTGTATCCTTCATGAAACTGAGAGCATGTTACTAGTCAAAACTAAGTATAGAAACAAGACACCAAACACTTCTGCTGCTTGGACAAAACAGTTGTACTTCACGCTACGTATTTTCATATGCTCATTGGGTTTTGGAGAAGGCACATAAGGATATATGCACAGACACATTATTTGATCACTCATAAATATTACTTTAATACCTCCATATTCGCCTTTAAACTTTCCTCATTTAGACTTCATTTTTCTTTGCTGAATGAAACTTGACATCAGGATGAGATCACCAGATTTCCCCATTTCATCTGAGCTCCAGAATGAGTAACTGATTTCAAAGGATAATTCCCTGGAGCAGCGAGGCCAATGAGTTCTTCAGATCAAAGGTCAGCGAAGCTCAAAGAGGATAATTTCTGGCATACAGTACTTAAACTCTCTCAAGGAGTGTACTGCAAGATGTATCCCCTCCTTCCCCAATAGCTGAACTCTTGTTTTTTGAGAGGACTAATTTGTCAGAGCACCTTTTTCCTCTGTTACATAAATTATACATTAAAGTGAAAGCTTCCTATCTGAACACACATACTGTACATCCAGAAAGGTTATTAAACGTGCCAGTGGAAGGGCTGTTCCTGAAACCAGAAGGTAGGTCTGTGCCATTGGCATTGTTCCTCTCTGAAGCACCACATGGCCTCGAGAGCTCTGGTGCTCCTTGCACACACCAGTAGCTTTTAGTGCAGTGGAAAAGCAAGTGGAGTATGTCCTGCATTATGCTAAGGAAAAAAAAAAAAAAAAAAAAAGAGAGAGAGACATAGAGTTTTGGTGCAGGGAACAGTTACCTTTTGCAAGATCTGCTCCTCAGTGCCTGAGATCAATGTTTGGGATGCTGTCCCCTCATGGATAAAAGACCACTGTAAAAATCTTTTGAACATTATATACCTTTATACCTTTAAAAGCATTTGTGATAAGGTAGGTGTATTTTTTTTTTCAAATAGTTGTCTACTGTTCCAACAAAGCTAAGGGTCATACCAGCCCAACTTTCATTTATTTCACGGTCACTGGAGCCAGACTTTGAGGGATTGCAAAAGTCCCTCACACAAATATTTCTGTCAGCTTACTTAGATTTGTCAATGTGAGGAACTGGTCACTGGTACAAAGGAGCCACTCAAAGTCTAGAGCATGTTTAATAGTTATGAAGAACCACTGTTCATGTGACTAGTTGTTATGAAGGACTTTTTATTTCTTCTTGGTTTTGGAACGAAGCAACAGGGCTGACCTAAGGTGGATAACCAAATACTGTCTTTTTTGTGTTATGGTGGGTTGTGTGTGTGTGTGTGTGGCCTTAGCTTTGAATTTCCAGAAATGTGGAGTGGTATTTATGGTCAACGTGAATATAAAACGGATGGCCTTCAGATATACTTCAGAGTTCTGCATTGTAAGTAATATTTGTTATGTGTCTTCATTATGGTAAGCACTATACAAAACCAAACAATCTCTGCTCATCCAGTACTACTACACTAAATGGGCAAGGAAAGAAACTGCCATGAAGTGAGCTTTCTTTTTCTTCAGCTGGCCTTCCTGCTTTGCTCAGGTTTGGTATAGGGAATTCTGACACAGCCTGGAGTAGAGATCAAAGTCTATTATTACTGTGTGGGTATGGGTATGGTAGAGTCCATGTCTACTTGCATTTGTACAAGGCAAATTACATGTCCGTGTCTGGAAGCTGGCTTTAGTATAAACTCCGCAACTGCAGGTAAATATTGAAGTTAAGAAATTCCAAAGGTTCGTGTTTCTGCCTCATTCCCCCTTTTCCTTACTGGTTCTTTTATAGGATGCTACAGTTCTGAAGACCAAAACCAGTAATGCAAGTGTTAAATTTAAGCAAAGAAATGAGCCCAGAAAATGTGACACATTGCAATGTGGCAGTGTGACTGCTGTGGCAGAAACCTTAGCTTTTAGAATTTCTGAGAGTATAAAATTATGGGAAAGTGAGGAGTTTTTTGTTTGTTTGTAGCTAATTGTTCTATTTTTATCTGTGAAAAAATATTGAAAATTGTCTAATGTAAATGTCTTAATTTTTAGCATGTTAGTGCTTTGCTTTCCTGGGAGGGTGCTTGGGAGGTACCTCAGTAGTGCCACACATCAGCTGAACCACAGAGTAAACGGAGTTTGAAATGGCTTATCCTGACCTGGAGGGAATCATGTCTTTCTATTTTTAAGGAATTTCAGTTTACTGAACTGGCACTTATATGAGATCTTACTTACCAAGGCATCCCTAAGAAACATAGCATTAGAATAAAGCATTTGGGTAAATGCAGATGTTGCAGCACAAGAGAAAAATGCTGACTTTTAGGCCTAAATTCTTGTAATGCCTTTTATTTTGGGGGAAGAAGGCAGGATTACTGCTATGGCTAATGAAGTATGGGCATAGCATTGTTGGCAGAATCATAAGGATGCAAAAAAAAACATATCTGAAAAGTCTGAGAGTAGGGTTAAAAATCCGTGTGCATTTTCATACATCTGATGAAAATAATTCTATATTCATAGTTAGGATTTCATCATGTATGGTCCTGAGTGCCTCTGTAGGAGCCTAAGCTATTAAGTTCTTGGGCATTTTTCTGTTAATCTGCATAAGAAGTATATATGTCTTGCCGATATGTTGTTATATGATGTGCTGTGATCTATTTCTGATGTTAGTATTTTGATGTTCTTTATGAGTACTACTGATTTATGGAAGTATAAATGTTTTAACTTGAAATTTAGGTGAAATACACTTTTTCATGCATATAAAAAAAAAAAAAAAAAACCACAGTTTTAATCATTTTGGCAGGTTAGTGTTACCTTTTAGGAAGGTCATAAGGTTTGTGTGTATTTGAAGAGGGTAGCTGGAACAGAATGGGGACTTCATTTCAGCTTCATTATTCCCTGCTGGTGAATGCAATATGCTTTTGCAATATGTCACATACTTTCAATATTTTGCAAAATGATTCAACTTATTTACAGTAACAGTTCTGCTGACTTATATTTTCATAACAGTTTGTTTGAACCTCCTGTGACTCTAGTGATATTTGTAGAAGAGGCTGTGTACTAAAAGCTGTTGGTAGATTGTCTGCTGAAATTATCCCAGATGTGAAGTGAACACAAAAGCAAATCAAGTATAATGATCCTCTCATACAAGTTTGCTGAAATCAGTTTCACCCTATATATGAAGACAAATTTGCAAATATAAGACTGCTTTGACATTTCCTTATAAGTGTTTAATCTTAAATATATTTTTGCAGTGGCTTTGCCTCCAGAGAAGACAGATGGAGTTTGCAGTGGAGATGAAAAGAAAGCAGAAAAAGAAAATGACACACGCACAGGTTCCAAGAAGCAACTAAAATTTGAAGTAAGTCCTCTGTATTCTGAAGTTACACTGTGCTGACATAATTAAGGTAGAATAATAACTTGTGGATCAAATAGTGCCTTCTGATGCATGTTTATATCTTCTTCCAATTGTAATAGGTAAAGTATAAGTGGCACAAGTCAGTGTCTTACTATTGGTGGTGGTGTTCCTTTAGACTAGTTTTATTTCCAGGTTTGGAGCAGATCAGATTATGATGACTCCTTGGTAGGCTCTGAAATGTATAGTAAGAAGAGATGTTCATTGTAACCCTCTATCCTTTCAGAAATAATTTATTATGCTATCTATGAAGTTATCAAATCTTTAAATTGGCTTTTGTGGACTATTTCTTATGGTTGTATAGAAGATACTTGTGAAAGCTTCCTTAGCCATCAGATTTCTGTGCCTGGGCCTGCAAAGTGAAACATCCCTTGTATACTGCAGTGGAAATCCATCAGATGGCAGGAGAAAAAGGATCCTGGGGGGTAATAAGTTGGATGGTCTGTTCTCTTGCATACTTAAAGATAATAATAATAATAGTCATAAAACTGCCAGACATTGTGTGCAGTTGACAGGTTTTGTTTGTATAGAGAGTGATTTAATAAATATGAGTATTGAAACATGCTGTCATCCAGGTAGAGCGTTGTCTGTCTTGGTGAACAGAAAGATACTCTGGCACTGGCAAGAAACAGCACGAATTTTCATCTCTGCACTCCAGCAGATGTAGCAGGCTTCTACCTTTCAGCGCTGTCAGCCTGTCACAGTAATGAGCTTTGCGTTCCTCAATTGTTATTTAAAAGACCACGCAGCCACCTTGCAGCATGGCTTGCGTGTTCATTTCCTTCTCTAGAGCAGGCTTAGCAGTCTGGTGCAATTTATTTTTTTACTGTTTTAAGGCTGATTAAAAGGAGGTACTTTTCCCATAGGCAGTTCAGGCGTCACTAGGTGCTTGTGTGCCTTCTGGAGGGAGGTGACTTTCCCTGCCTTTTCTTGCACAGCAGTAACTCTTTTTCTAGGCACATTTTATATTCTCCCTTGAATAGCAGAGATTTGCAGACAGGAAAGGCATGATAAATTGCAATTAACAGTGCCTTGATATTAGAACGTTGGAGGACACCTGTCAACATGTTTCGTGCCCAGTGTAGCTGGAACTGCACCGCAGCGGCAGAGTCTGTGTTTGTTCCCAAGTAGTTCTTGGCATGCCATAAAGGTTAGCACTTGGTACCAGGCTCTATGACTAATGCAGGGAAGATTGCCATAGCTCTTAACTAAGCAGAGCACATCCTCACATAAAGATGTTATGTTAGGCGTTGTGGGACAGGGAAGGATTAATGTGTGGCAAGGAACCAAGTATTGATATTTTTTCCCCTTGTTCTACAACTGAAGGTTTTCCAACTATGGCAGGTAGGGGCTGAGAGATCGGTAAACGTTTAAAAGGTATAAAAGAATTAGAAAGGCGAGAGTCGAGACAGGAGTCTAAATGTGAGGTGAACGCCATCCGGCTTTTAAAGGTGCTGGGAATGTTTGTGTAATCCGAAGCGGTGTTTCCACAGTGGAGCGTGGGGCACTTGGCAGCTTTCAGCCGGGCTTGTTACAAGTGAGGGAAGACTGCCTTTGAACTCAGCAGGGGACAGGGGGGACCGGGAACTGCTGTAGGGAATTGGTTTCAAGTCAGAAGATCAACCAGGTATTTTGAGCTCTGTCATGCTGAAGCTATTTGGAGCTGTTTATTTTACTTGCATACAGTGGCTTTCATTTAATTGCACTGTAACTTTTCTGTTTCGCCTTGTTGTGGCTCAGGATTATTCTGACTGCACAGGTCTTGAGAAGAAGCAAACAATTTGCACCCAGGTGTCTGGAGTCAGTCGAAGTGCATCCTTTGTTCTTGACTGAAGGCTCGGTTTTGGTTTGGCGATTTTTTCCTGTAACAAATTGCTTCTTCCAGGCTTTCCCCAGCTCACACTCCCCAGCAGAAACCCAGTTAGAATCAGGACAAGGCTCCGCTCCCAGGTCGCTGCTCCCTGCCAGCTCCGTGGTGTCGGGCCACACCAAGCAGCAACCTGTGGTGTGGGCAGCCAGCATCTGCAGCCAGGACGGGTCTCGAGGGGGGATTTGTGCCGTGTGCCCATTTCGTGTTTGTGACTACTCCTGGTGCTGTGGTCTGCTGCCTCATGCTGTGAGCCTGTTTCTGTTATCTTTCTCTTCCTGAGTTGAGCTGAGTTTTCTTTCTCACTTTTTAGGGAGAAATCTTACTGTGTTCCAACAGCTTCAGGGAGTAGTTTTCTTGTACCTTTTTGTGTTTTCTACAATGCAGTAGAAAGCATCTCACAGATTGCCAGCAGCCTGGCCCAAAGGAGTTAGGATTATCATGTTATTATGATGAGACATCTTCAGTGGGGTGGACAGACGCCCCCCGGGACATATCCTGAAGCTTCCTCCCATGAGGGAGGGAGGAAGGAAGGAAAGAAGAAAGCAAGCAGCCTCCTTCTACAGTCTCCTCTGCAAACAGGCCTTTTGCTTTAGGTAATCAGCTGCTCTTTGCATGTTTCTTAGGAATTGCAATGTGATGTGTCTGTAGAGGAAGATAACAGGCAAGAATGGACCTTCACACTGTATGACTTTGATAACAACGGAAGAGTCACACGCGAGGTAAGCGAAGTGCAGCTGCCGCTTTGTGTGCAGCGTTTGCTAACAAGAGAAGTGTTTTATAACAGGAACATTTTTTCTTCTATGAAATAGAGGTGTCCTGCCAACTTAAACAGCAGTTTCCATGGACCCTTCCCTCCTAGAAACAATCCCACCAGTAGTTTACTGTTTTCAGATGAATTGTACCACTTTTAAGCCGGTTGTTGTTTAATATCTGGGATTAGCCTTTTAAAAAATAGTACTGGCTTTTGAGGGGGGAAATATCTGAAACAACTGAACAACTAAACACATTGTCAAAATAAACCCCGGGAAATGTATATTGTTCTGGCTTCTATCCTGCTTTTCAGAGTTAAGCTAACCAAATAGCAAAGTTGCTTTCTGAAATTCTTTCCATGTAGGACTAACTATACTGTTCTGTTGTTTTCAGGAATATTAGGCTGATCTCTGCTTTCTTTAGTCTTTACTCTTTAAGTATAAATAGTGTTGATGATACTTGCTGCAGGACCACAGTGAATGCCTGTCAAAGCACACCTGTGTGTGTTTTTATTTTAATTGGGATGTCTTCAAGTTGTATTTTCTGTCCAAATAAGAAGTGAAATAACAGGATGTATACATTAGCGTACAGTCCATTTTCACAACTATTTCTATCTGGACAGAATGCAAGTTCTAGAGGAGTGTCTCTTATTAAGATTTACCACAATATGCTGTCATTGATTTTTGGTGAAACGTTTACTGCCTTCCATGCCTTCAGCTAATCAGCCGAAAAATGACAGTTTCTGCCTTTGTGGGCTATTACACTCGTATCTATGGAAGTCACTAAGAACTGATGGGAAGGTGTAGGGTACATACTGAAAGTGTAGTGACATTAGACCACTAAATGAGGGCAGACATTTCTCCTAGAAGACTGAAGCAAATATCTTTCAACAATTCTGAACAAATTGCCAAATGGTGGTTCAAGGTTTTTAACATGTGTTTGAGCATCATTTCTAGGCTTCATACAAGGCAATAGGCAGATGAAAATTTACAGGCCAACCCCAGAGTTTCCAATGGGAACAGAAGCTGGAGAGAGAGGGGACAAGGAGGAGGGGAAAAAAAGCTCTGTGAACATAGGAGGAACTGACACCAGAAAAATTAAGTAACTTGCCTGAAGTCTCACAAGAACCCAGTGGCAGATTGAACCCAGATCTTTTGAGACCCAAGGCTAAGTCTTCATTACAAGATTATGTTGACTTTCAAGAATGGGGAGGGAGAAATGGATGGACAACAAAACACAACAGAACCCAAACCCACACACATGGGTGTCCTTTATATGCAGGCATGGAGTTCCCAGTAATGTTAGTGGGAGTTCTGTGTGGTGAACGTAACAAGAATATGCTTTTAAGTATGTATACAATAATTATTTGTGATTATGTGGTACACCAAAGGGCTTAATTTGACTGTACTTAGAGAACATGTTACAGCCAAATTCTACTTCTCCCTGGTACAAGAGCAGACTGCAGCTTAACTGAAACCCAATCTGTGCGGGGATTGAAAATTATACTACCCTGAGGTCTGGAGGTTGCTATGTTCAGGTTTGAACCTGTGCCAAAAAAAATTCTTTTAACCAAGGGACCAAATAAGTTGATAATTTTCAGCTCTTTACATGTGACCAAAGATAGTAATAATACTATACACCATTGCAGAGTTTTCCAGTTGTGTTACTTCTTTTGCAAGCTGTTCCAATGTCATTTGTATAAAACATCTTGTTGGTTTTCCTTTGTTGAATCCAGATGCAATTTGAGTTGTTTGTGCAAGAATAATGAATGATAGCTCATAGATGATGTTGGCCACAAAAGAGGATTTTCTGTCTCTTCATATGATGTAGAATTTCTCATTCCATTAGGCTCTGAGACACTGGCAGTCAACACAGTGGGCTTGGTCCTGTAGTCTGTTAAACAGTTCTGCTCCTGATCCAGCAAAGGGCTTAACAATGGCGATGTTAAAAATGTGAATAGTTTCAATTAAAATGAATGGGACACATGCTTTGAGTTAAGTGTGAGGCACATTGCTGGATCAGCGACAGAACGGACGTCTAAGAGGGCTGAATTGTACTAGTGCAACTAGGAGTTTACTAAAGTTTACTGAAGTAAACTGAAGTTTACTAAAAACATTCAGTAAACTGAAATGCTTTCAGAACTGGTCAGCTTTTCTAAACAAAGGTCCTGTATTCTGTTGAGAAAAGCTTAGTGTGGACCTTTTCCTCCTCCTTTGAAAATTTCACTTGACTGTTGTCGATTTACAGCTGGATGAAATGAGTGAGATGAATTTTCTTAAGTCAGTTTTCTATCTGTAGATTTTGTAGTGCTTTAAAAAGAGAAGTCAGCGTTATCATCCTTGTTTTTCACGTTGGAAAAGTGAGACGCTGGAAAAGGAAGTGACTTGCCCACTCACATCCATTTCATTTGATTCAAATTCATTGTTAGACTTCATGTTTAGAGAGTTTCTAAATGAATGCACAGTATAAAATCAAGTTTGTAAGGCATGTAGGTGGGGTGCAATTTTGCAAGTGGACTTAGTGCTTTATTCGTTAAAATGTTTGAAAATTGTAAATAAGATATGGATTTAGTTACTGGAAAAAATTCCCTTGGGTTTTACACAATGACAAATCACTGCAAGAGCATTCAAATTCCATCTTAGTGAAATTTCTTCTGGATCTTAACAACATCTTCAGAACTTAATACTGCTTTGATTTTCTCCTAGACTCTGTATGACTTACTCCCTAGTCCTTATAATTAGAAATTCAGATCTAGTCATGCTTCTTGAAGGGATACACCCATTATGAAAGCATAAGTATTGGGATAGCAAATTAGAAAATTAGCATTAGTGTCTTTTCTTAAAATACTGCTTTTTCTGTCATAGAAGATGACTGTTTTTCATTCCTTTTGGTGTAGTAGCAGATAACTTTTCCTGCTCTACTATGTATATTACAAAATTTGGCTAATAATGTTTCCCTTCGTTTCATAGGCCGTAAGAGGACAATTCATTATGTACTGCAGGCCTTTTTAGAACTGACAGCTGCACTGTAATTATCTTCATACGGATATTTGTAATCAGACTTGAAACTTGGATAATTTAACTAATGTGTTTTGATCCATGAGGTTTTATATTGAGCTCTCTGAATGTAATTATACTTCATAAACACCAGCCATTTTTGTGCAATCAGTTCTTTCTTGGAAAATTTAGTTTCTTTGGTGAGTGGCTGAATAGAAATAAGCACACACAAAGTTGTCAGGAGTATTAAAAAAATAATGGTGTGAGGGGATTTCTTCTATTCTGGTTGTTGAATAGATAGCAAGCAAAGCTGCTTTCAGTTTCCAAATAAGAATGATTCAAAAATTTACATGATCAAACAAAGCTGATGTTGCAGTAAAAACATCCTGCTGCATGTAAAAATCAGACTACAAAGGAAGTACAGATAAGACATTTGTACTTTTCTTTTTCTGAGGGAAAGGTAATGAACTGGTATTGATGTTTCTCTTCATGCATTTTTAATGCTAAAAATGTTCTTTGTATCTTACATTAAATGCACATTTTTTTCTTGTGTGTTTCCTATCTTTTTTTTTTTTGATAGTTTTGCTTGTATTTTCTTATGAGTGAAAAGGTATGAGGTTATTTCTGCATTCAGAACTCAGCACCAAATCTTTGATTTGGAGAAGGATACCAACTTCTCTGGGGCTAGCATTTATCAGCCTGACCCTTGACTTGAAAGTTTCTGTTTTTCATTTGGCACTATTGCATTAACTCATGATAAAGAAGCACCAACAGAACCAACAGAGCCATGGGTATCTGTATTGGAGGGACCGTCATAAAAGCCGTTAGATGTGGTGGGTTTGCATGAGAAAGAAATATTAAGACTTTACTTATTTTTTTGGTTTTGAGTTGAGTCAAAGGCATCTTTCCCAGACATGTTGTAAAGAAGCAAATTGATTTGTTCCTCTCAGTGTTATTAGAATCATTTGTATAGTTACCTTTTTCTCTTTTTTTTTTTTTTTTGTGTGTGTGTGTGTGTGTGTGTGTGTGTGCGTGCAAATACCCCATTCTGTTAAATGGAGCTGTAAGTTCAGCTGTAAAAGCCTCTTAGTTTCCTCTCCAGAATCTCTAGTTTGCTAACTAGTCCTATGATGATAAGCTACACTAATACTGGGGTAATATTCATTAGAAACAAAAAATAACTTCCTGCAATAGGGACTTTCTCAGCAACATGAGTTCTGTAAGGAATTATGAATGCTTAAATGTAAGGAATGTAAGTTACTTAAATGTAACTTGCGTTTGTTCTTTTTTGTGGACCCACTACTTTCTCTGAAGGTTCTAAATTCCTGCTGATCTCTTACTTGAGATCTGTAAAGAATTCTGCAGAGAAATGCGTGAGTGCAACATGCACGTGTGGCCTATACTGTACGTTTTTAAATATTTCTAATGCAAGAATTTCTGGCAATCTGTTAAAGTTGCTCCTTGTAATATGCTTTTTTTTTGTACTGACTGCTCGATAAAATAGGATGTGAAAAACATAAAGATTAACACTGTTAAATACTTCAGCCCTGGAAAAAACAACTGTAGCATTCAACAAGCAAGACACAATTAAATCTGGGTATGGCATTTGCTGGCTGGATACTACAGAACAAAAGCCTTTGTTTTTCTCTTTGTGGAAAAATATCATAGTTTCAGTTTTCTTACTTGATTAAAATAGCTATCCCACAGAAATTCTGTGCACTAGAAACCTTTCAGAACTCATTTGGATTCATATAGCTGAATTCCTCACTAAATATAATCAACTTGCTATAAAGGAGATAAACCTTTATTTTCTTGCTATTTTTTCTCTTTACCCATTCAGAATAGAATTTTAAAACTCCACAATGATTTTTAAATAGAAATGGTTTAAAAGTTCATTTAAGGGTAAAAGTCATATATTTGGGAAAATGGGAAGCACTAAGAAAAATCCCTTCTTTATTTTTCATGTAAAAAGGAGGGACATTTGAGAAGTGTGGGATGGAACTTTGTAGAGGAAGTGCCGAGCAGTCTTAAGCACAGTAGTTGTAGAATCACCCAACTAGAAATACATTGTGTGGACAAGTTGGATTCTTTCACAGGTGATCTCTGCGATGTGCTGGCTGGTGTACCACAGGAGAGGAAAATTGAACTGGTTTTTGTTCTTGATTCTTGACAATGAATTTCTTGAGGATGGTGAAATGCCTAAGCTGGTGGGTTTAAGCAGTCCTTTAAGGAATTTAAATACAGATAATGTTCAGTGGGACAGCTTTCAAGGGGAGCATAAATCACCCCAGTCTCCTGTCAGGCTACTGGAGGATGAAGATTCTTTGAGGTGTAAATATAGGCAGAGCTGTAAAATACAGTTTTTGTAACATTGTAATGGTCTAGTGCTACTAATTTGGCCAGAAGCCATTCCCATTGTTAGCTGCCAAAAAGGGCCGCGAGAAGGTAGTTTTAGTCACAGATTGAAACTCATTGGCAAAGACAGTTTCATTCCTACCCGATCAGTGCCTTAAGGAATTTGGATGTGAAGCAATAACTGGACAGCAACATGAGGTTCAAGCTGCCTTGCAGCCGGTGCCTACTCCACCAGGACTTTGATAGATGATAGAGAAGTGAATGGCCCAAGCAGACTTGTTTGACCAAACCAGAACCGTCAGTTCGCTAGGATTTCCAACCCCAAATTAGGACCACAAGTAAATGAATCCTATAATAAAAATGTTATTGTTGGTATTTAAAAGATCAACATAAGCATTAAGTGGTTACTTAAGGATATCCCTAACCTCGATCTTGGTATATATCCAGTCTGACGACCACGGTTATTCAGTGCCAAAATGCAAAGCAGCTCAGATTGTCATGGAAGAAGCTGGGTATTAAACATGTAACAAAATGTAGAGGCAGCAGGGCATAAGGACATAAGGGGTCTGAATACCTTTTGCAGCTCTGAAACTTCTTGGTGCCTGGACATTAATTTGGGTTAATTCAGGCCCATCTGGCTGAGAAGTGCAAGTTGTCCTGACGTGATGTGTGTGTACGCATATTTCTGACTTGCCAAGTATGTGTCATAAGCGCTGCTTCTGGCCTTCCCTGACAGCATTTGGGAGTACTTCTAAAACTGCTGAGTCAAGTGGCTTGAAAGACCCTCACAGAGCAAAAGGGACAGATTGTATGACAGGTAGCGAGTTAAACCTCATCACTAGAAAAACCTGACTTAAAAGGACAGTGGGAGTTATGACTGCACGTCTTTGCCAACTGAAGTAAACAAGTAGATGATCAGCTTGTGCAAACATCTGGCCTAGCTGAAAAAAGGGGAGGGGGAGAGGTTACTGTGAATGAAGGAGTTGATAATAACCTGTTGATAGTCATCTTGAAGAAAGATGCCCTGTTGGATAACCAACAGTTGTTAAGGAATGTATGGGAAAGGCTCCTTTCACTGAAGTGGTGAGTGTGTGAAGCCCTGTTAAAAATAAATGTGGTGCCTAAGTATTCTGCCAAAAGGGAAGGCTTGTTTTGTGGAGGTGTAGGATTATAGCACAGGCTTCTAGAACATTATTTATGGAGGGTATATAGAACAACACGTGTTTGTCTATGTTCTTGCTTGGTTGTTTTTTTTCTTACAGATGAAATAAAAATCCAGCCCTTCGAGCTGACTGTCAGATATGGCTGTGTCTATTTAGAGGTCTGGCTAGGTTTCAAATGAGGGTGGAAGTGTGAAAAGTGAGATGTGTTAAAGAGCTGTGACGTGACTACCAGATTGTCACTGAGCAGTCTTTTCCTCATTCAGCCTTTAGACAGTGGTTCTTGTCAAGGGGATGGGAAGTGGCTATTGGTGTGACAGTAACAGCCCATTTATAGAGACTCTTGTGGCAGTGGTAGAAAACGTACTTCAGATTGTGCTTTTTATGAATGTTACCTTCATTTCACATATCTGGAGAAATTTCGGAGTGCAGGGAAGTTAGAAAAGGGTACGTGTTAAGACAAAGTCTGGATCCTCTAAGATTTAGTTATTCATTCTGCCTATTGACCTGGAAGATCACTTACTGTAAAATCGTTTGTCCCGGCCATAACATCAGTATTTCCCTAAATTCTGTGTGAGCAGAAAGCTAGTTAGATACGAGGAATGTGTGATACATTGGCTACTGAAGTGGCATTTCTGCTGGGGCCCATTAGGGCAAACTGAACTTTGAACTGCCAGTGTTCTGGGAATGATCCCTAGCAAAGGAAGATCGTGGAGATTTTGTGTTTTTATAGACCTGACTCTTAATCCTCAGAACCAGCTATATTTAACAAAGAATGATTTAGAGATTTCCTCTGTGCTTTCAAACATGTGGAAAGTGCTTCACTATTACGACAGATCAAGGAATAGGAAGACCAGCATTGAGAGCTTCTTGATTGTACATTGAATGGGATCCTTACAGCCTTCAGTAACCAGAATGCCTTGTCCTTAAGCTGGTGCCCAGAATAAATTTAGGTGGAATTTGTCTGGGGAGGGGTACTGAGCCAAGAGATCTCCTGTTCATCGGGGCAGTTTAAGGTAGTACCCTGTTTGAGCCTGCCTGGAATAGATAAATGTGAGAGAGCTCAGCTGCTGAACAGGGAGAGCTGCAGTGTTTCTTCTGTTTGAAACAATCAGCTTATAAAAACTGGCTAGTGTTCTTCCTGATACAGTTAGACGTGTAAGCATTTCTTCATGCCCCATTGCCTTCAAAGACATTTGTGAAGAACGTTCTGAAATAGACCGGAATGAGTACTTTCTGCTGTTCAGAAATGTAAGTGTAGAATTGGTATGAATTTTGCAAAGTAAGCTAGACCAGGGTAAAGATTTGGTAGAGTGACATTTAGACTATTTCCAAACCTGAGGTTTACAGTTCTGTCACATCACTTACTAGTTTTCTTCTATTTAATCAACTAGTTAGTTATGCAAGGAAAAAAAAAAAAAGGTAGTAGTAAGGTTTCATTGGAGATGTAAAGTCCAATATTTTCCTTACTTTCCATATTTGACTTGGCCAAGTGAATCGCAGTGTGAATAATTATCCCTGGGTTCATTTTCACATTATTGTATATTTTTGTGTTTCAATCCAACTTTAGGATATTACCAGCTTGCTTCATACCATCTATGAGGTAGTTGATGCATCAGTAAACCATTCTCCTAGTTCCAGTAAAACCCTGCGAGTGAAACTTACTGTGGCACCAGATGGCAGCCAGAAGAAAAAGAGTATCTTGTTAAATCATACTGGTAAGGATGTGCACGCAACCGTTGGAAAAAAATGTGAAAAATTTTCAGGGGCTCTTAAAAATCCATCTTTGTATTTTGTCAAAACAAATAAATATATACTTCAGGCAAATACTTGTGTGGGTATTTTAAACCTCATGAATCTGTTTTAAGATCTCAGGTGCAAAGCTACCTACCCTTTCTTCTATGTATGTTAAACAAATTAGGGTTCCCTCTCCTGATTGACTTTTTCCTCTTGGCAGCAGCAAGAACCCATGCGTTGTGCAATTGCATTTGCATACCGTGAGGCAGATTTAAGGCCTTTCCTATTTGTACTACTTTAACTTTGATATTACAATGCTCAGCTTGTGTCAAAACAGGTATAGCAGTAAAAAAAAAATGCTTCTTGCAAGTGCATAGTTATTGCTAGTGCTGGATAAGAATAAACAATTAAGCATAACTGAACTATATGAGTCTGCGCATGAAAATCAAACATTTTTCTATACTGGAAGAGTTTGCCGTTATGAAATGGCTTATGATGTGATGGCTTATTCACTTTTTCACTCTAATAACAGCTATATCAGCATAATTGTTTCAGTAGGTTTAGTAGTACTAAATTCAATATTTACAGTATTTAATGTAGTACTTCAATAGAAAATATGGGCACCTTATCCAGAAGGAGAGCCCTGGCATCTCATTTTTAATATATACATCCACTCAGTCAAGTGCAGACATAAGCAAATTTTCACTGCTGGAAAGCTGTGTCATGCCTTAGTACCGCACTGAGCTCCACGCTACCGAGCCCTCCTGAGGGACGAGTATAGCAGTGTGAATGTGGCTCCGTTTAACCTACCACATGGCTTTGAGCCCAACCCTGATTAATGTTCTACAGCCAAGGTTATGTCTGCCTAAAATCTGCCCTGTGGACAAAAGCACTTTTAAGAAGGTTACATGAAAGGATACATTACATCTTGATCTATGGACAAGAAAAAATGTATTTGCCATGTAGCACATTAATTATACTGATTGGCAAGGACAGTGATGTGAGAATATGTACTTCTTGTTGGCAGATTTGCAGAGTGCCAGGCATAGAGCTGAAAGCAAAACCAATGAAGAATTAAGAAGCTCTGAAAAGAAGCAGCGGGCTTCTCTAAGGTAAGGGAAAAGAGCCCTGTCTCCTGAGAAGCACAGTGTAGCTTTGAGGAATCCCCAACTATTAATTAATTTTTATTTATTTAAAATTATGTTAAAAATGAGGACATTAGAAGATTTTTCTCCATGGAACAGGCAGCAGATTCCATAGCTGGATACTTCATATAAGAAAAAGCAGCAACAACCTTTTAATTGCATTCTAGGATTTTATTTATTTATTTTTTTTAAGAAAACTGTGGTCCATGTTAGGTTTTCTTCTGTTGGCTCTTCAGGGTACAGCATCTGTTTAGATAGAGTCTGCAAGTCCAATACTTATTAATGGAGTTTAAGCAATATAGCATAGCCTTTTGGCTAAAAGCACCCTAAAATCCTTTCATCTTCATAGCTGCCATCTCCTGTCTGTCTCTGTGCTCCTTCCATTCATGGGTCAACTCAGTTAGCTCCAACCTTTATTAACTCGTTGCTGTTCACCAGGCCGTAACTGCTTCTCCTACTGCCTTTCCTCCTAAAGGAAGCACTTTTGAGCTGGCACTGGGTACAGCACTGAACAGGAGGGAGAAAGGGGGCTTGGAATGAGGGACAGACAAAATCAGCTTTGCACAGTCTTCGGAGGGCATGTCCTGCAGAGGAAGCAGCAGCAAGAACTTCCAGTACACTGCTGGCTACATGTTCCTTTCTGCTGAGGTGGTTCTGGTTACAGCAGCTGTAGGGTGGCTCAATCCCACTTACAGAATGTGTTTGTGCAGTTGGTGGAAGTAAATTCACACGCTATCTCACAGTGACTTAGCGGTGTGGCTGACTCTGCTGACTCCCATCTGCCGTAAACCCTGCTTCCCCACTTCCACATCAGCTTTAGGACATCTTCTCCCTGACAGTATTAGGTATTAAGTAGCACCTATGTAGGAATTAGCCTGCTTGCCTAGAAACAGTGCATTTATTGCAGTCCTGAAGGAAAATTAGGATCTTTTATTTCTTTCATAAGATTCAGTATACATTTTACCACTTGAAAAAATGTCTGTTGTCTTTCAATGGAATCCAGCCCACGTAACTCAGAATGCACCTATTTCCAGTAAAGCACAAGCACAGTAATTTCTTTTCAGCTGCAGGTACACTTGAAGCCATCTAGAAATCAGATAAAAAAGGGTTTTTAGTTCTTCCCTAACAGAACATACAATATTATTTTGGATGCCAGTCCTGAACGGGCCTTTTTCGTCTGAAAATTTATAATCATGCCTTTTGCAAGGCTAGCAACAGTACATATTTACCGTGCTATCATGATTTTTTTTTCTAGGTAGATATTACCTGAACTGAACTTCAGAGTATGATAGTTATTTGCTATGTGTTTTTCAAGTATTAGAATTTGTTACAGCTAAGAAAAATGTTCCTCTCTTAGTTAAGCGTAGGTGTGTCGTTCCTTTTCTGAATTTAGTATTGTAATGGATAGAAAAACAAGACAAAACCAGGTAATTTTGATACATTAAAATGTATCAATGTTTTAATGTAGATCTGTTGCTCCAAACAGGTCATATCAGTGTATAGGTTCCATTTATTTTAGGATTTTCTATTTCATGCTAAGGCAGAGGGAAATGTTTACTGCAATGCTATAGTAAAGATATTGAATTAATAATTGCATTTGTTTATTCAGCTGCAAATTAAAAATAATAATAATCCAGTTTTGGCTTTCCATGGATTTAGGTATACTCATCGAAAATAAGAGTATTGAGTTTAATAAATTTTCCAGGAGGAAGAGCATTCAATTTTATTAGAAATTACAACAAAAATACGTCTCCCTTTTCTGGACAGAGTAAAAATATTAGTAAGTTATCCCATTGAGTGAATGCCAGTAAGATAAAATTTCAGATTAGAAAATGACTTATAACCTGTTAGCAACTCTGCACAAAATCTTTTTCAAAGTAAAGAGCGTTCAATGTAAACTAAATACTCCACGCTTTTGCCTGCTGGCCTAGATGTGGTGCTCAGGTTTCCTTTCCCAAAAGCAAGGGCTTGCCCTGTGTGAATTTAATGGACTGTTTCTGTTTGATAATCTATTGCAAAAATCCTCTCTTGGATTGAAGTCCCACGCTCATCCACCTTAAAATCCTGTTTTTGCACATGTAGTCATTTTAGGGATGGCAGCCATTTCCATTTATATCTGCAGGCACCAAGGCATCAAATATTGGGGTAGAATCTTGGCTCTGCTGCATTTGTCCTTCTTATCAGTTTTTTTTGGAGGCTTCCTAGACAGGACATAACCGTATCTTTTGCTGAGCAGATCAGCATCAACATCTGACAGTTTTTGTTGCATCTCATTAAATGTGGACAGGACAAACAATTGAGCCACTGTCTATGTTGCAGAGATGTTCATACACTCTGGCAAAATGGCTAACCAACAGGAAAGGTCCATGAACCACATCACCGTCTCATGATACTAGCAGAGAAACATGCCCTGGAGAATAGCAATGAGAACTTGTGAGAAGTGCACACATTTCACAAATTCAGTCACTTAGGAATTCAACCCAAGATGTGATTAATATTCAAGATAAAATGGATAGGAATGTTTTTATCCCGAAGGTGGGAGATAAATGGGTTAGATTTTTCATGTGCTGGAAGCTACAGGCAGGAGTTTTCACCTGTAGGGTTAATGCAAGCATCAAGATCAAGCAACTAGATTCATAGCTAGCTTGCCTGACATGAGTGGAAGAAAATGGTGGAGTAAGAGGACTGGCAGGCAACTTTGTGGATTAGATATCCTGCTGCAATTCTAGTTTGCTCAGTTTAGTGCAACAGGAAAAATATGATGTACACCAGACTCCAAAACATCTTCATTTTACCACCGATGCACATTGTCTCACTTCCTTTCCTACTTCAGTGAGTTCTCCCTGGCTGCCTTAAGCTCTAGGTTATCTGTGAGTGCAGCTTTCAGGACGTGTCCTTGCATTTTTCTGCTCAGCCCTCTGTCATCACTCTGTTCCCTTTACCCACTGTCTTGCTGTGTGCTTGCCATCAGAATGACATTCCGGTGTAGGAAGTTTAGAAAGGGCTTTCATACACTCCACAAGCACTTAAGCAGATGCCTTTCATATTTAAAAACAAAACAAAACAAAACCCAGTAACAACTACGTGTATTCTTACACCCTGTGCGTGATGCATACTTGATGCATGCCTGGGTATTCTTACATACATGCAGAAGAGCATTGTAGGGTTGGATGCCAGCTGCCTCCGTTCTCAGCAGTACTCCAGTTCTCTGACAGTGAAGCACATCGCTCATCAGGGTGTAATTGCTTTGCCATGTATATTTGCATTGCTGAACATCATCTTGCATGTAAGAAAGCTATTAGAATGCAGGGCTGTGGCCGTACTGGCATAGCTTCTCTTCAGTGTCTTGATGAGAGATGGAATTTATTACAAAAAAGAAAAAGGTTCCATGTTAACTTGGTTTTCAACAGAGAGTGCTGTATGCAGTGTTGTTTAATTGTGGTGGATCGAACCCAACAATGTTTTTTCTGGGTTAACTGCACTGTCTTTAGCACATATGTGCAAGTCCTGATGGTTTCTGTAGGCAACTCATGCCTGGCAACATCAGTTAGCTAGGTTCTAGCCCTAGAGATCTTTTAAGTTTACTTTATAAAGTGTAACGATTTATAAAGGTGTGTCTGAGCAGGTAAGGTACCAAGTTGACTGTGTATCCAAAAAAAAAATAAAAAAAAAAAAAAACAAAAAAACACAAATCTGGACATTCCCTCTTTTTTGACAGTACTGTATGTCACTTCCTGAATTTAAAGCTGGCTCGGTCTTTAAAGCTTAGCTGCTTTCCTTCAGACTCTCCTTCATTGAGGAGGCTCGACCTCTATCAAAGTAGAGTAAAAATGATCTTCCAGGTAGGCCAAATCCTATGACATCTATCAAAGAAACTGTAGACCTGTGTCTTACAGAGGCACTGGAAACTCAGTTCTGTAATGTCCTGAACAGTCTGAACCTAGACCTGGAAAGCAGTTTGCGCTAAGGCTCAGTGGGACTAGTAAGCTCTGGAAATCTGGAAATGTGTTAATAGACTCAAAACAAGAGTACTTGCCACCATACAGAATGGATCCTGTGTTTAGAAACTCATATGAGATACAAGGACAAATTCTGGTCTTAGGCTGACATCAGTGCCAATTGCAAGGAGCGTATGAGAGAGCAAAGCTGATCTTGTGGTCTTAGAGGCTGAAGTATCTGGTGGTTCTTATCCTGTTATATTGAAGATATATTGCTCATATCTGCAGAGATTCATGTAAATTGCTGAATTGTTGGGCATTATGGGCTACAATACTGTAAACCTCTAGCTGATTTTTTTCTGCCTCATAAATGAATGGTATTTCAGATATTCATTCACAGGAAATAGTTCTGCTATAAATAAAATTGCAAAGCTGAGCAGGAAAAGGAGTTGAAATTCTGAAGGCAGCAGCTGATTTGACCTTATTAATTGTATTTCAGAAAGCAACAGTTACCTCCAGGTACATACCAACACCTTCTCTTCTCAGCTTCTCCCTAGTTAGTACACCTGTGCTGTTGTCTGTCTTGCCGAAGCAGATACCCATGGATGTTTATCTGACACAAGGCTCACCCCAGCACTTCCCGACGGCGGTGGGAACAGTCATGAATCAAACAGCAGGTTTTCTTTGGCATGTCCAGATTAAGGAATCAGTAGAATGATTTGGCCCTAAGACAGACTATAATAAACCCTTGAAGCATTTTTATTTGTTTTTGCTTGTGTGATGCAATTTGAAAGCCTCCTTTGCTTTGCAACATCGGGGTCAATTTATAGGAGGGGAAAGAACAGTCAGTTCAGGCCTATCGACTTAGCAAATCCGGTCATCCAGAATTTCAAGCATTTGTTGTTTCTTTGTGAGCAACTCCTGTCACTTCAAAGGGCCAATTAGTTGTTGGTTTGCAGATGGTGATAACAACTCTAAAGAAGTTCTGCTGAATTGTAATTTTGCTTCCTGCTGACAGATATCACCAGAGTGAGACCAATCCAGAGCAAAGTGGGTGCTATCGTCATTGTGTTGATGAGAACATTGAAAGGAGAAACCACTATTTGGATCTTGCAGGAATAGAAAACTACACATCAAAGTTTGGGCCAGGTAATTCAGTAATTTATGTTGCAAGCTTTTGGTCTTTTCTTTCTTCAGGTGAATGTTCCACGAATTTTGAAACTGTGTGACTTGTTTGTAGTAACTTACTGGAAGAAATTGGATTGTACGTATGCTGCAAGGTAATTACTGGTGAAGGTGGAATCACAATGGAGTGGCTAATATACTGCAAGCGTGCTTTGAAGTACTTGTTTGTGTAGCTAAACTTGGAGGAGAGCCTAAGAGAACAATCTTTACATCCAAATTAGTAAGTTTAGTCTATGGGTGAGGTGAGGACTGAATTTTGGATAGCGGACGTCATTCCCAAGATGATACCAGCATCTATTGTCGCATTTTTTTGGTATTCATTATAGACCGAAAAATCAGAGAATGTGGGTTTATACCTGGAATTTTGCCTTCTGTCCCCCAAATTAAGGGGATTTGGATTTTCCTCCCTTTCTCTGCCCTCTGCCAACTTCTTACTGTTCCACTCACAGTTATTTTGTTGAATTTCAAACAGATGATGAGCAAGAGAATGAAATGTAAAGACATATATGTAAAGATATATACTTAAATATATTTTTATATATGTAGGTATGTGTGTGTATTATTTACTAATCAGAATGATTAAATGTAATTAAACTAGACAGCTATAATTGCATTCACTTCCTTAGGAAAAATTCACTCTGCTGATAATGCTATCCCTGCCAACTGCGTGCTACTAATTAAAACTTTGAAATACTAGATGACTAACTCAGCTTGTTATTTTCTAGGATCTCCTCCAGCAGCTCAAAAACATGACCCACCAAGCAGAGTTGTGAGTCAGACTAGATCCCGTTCTCATGAACCTGAAACCTTCCATGCTCACCATAGGAAATCTCAAGTGGTGGATCCGAGCCACATCAATCTAGCTGAGAGTTCATATGCCAAGATTGCAGAAATTCAACAGAGGCTCCGGAACCAGGAATCGAACAAGCACTTTGTGAGGTCTCCCAAGGCCCAGGGCAAAAATGTTGCTCCTGTGCATCCTGGAAGGGCAGTAAGAAACAAACCTTTTCAAGGAGGGCCCATGCCAATGGCTTCCCCAAGTGCACGGGTGGGACAGAATCTTCCTTACCTCCCCCTGCAGTCTCAACAGGTTCACAAGAAGCATAAGCAGAGGGCAAAGGAGAATCACCAGATGTGCAAAACCTTCCAGTCTCCAGGGACAGTCGTGGAAAAGGAACATGTGAGAGACCTGCCCACAGTCATTTTGTATGAAGGCCAAGTCGGACAAATGATACAGAGGCATGAACACCACCACCACCATGAGCATCACCACCACTACCATCATTTCTACCAGACATAAAACAGATCCCACCAACATCCTCCGGGAATCATCCCATATGAAGGAAGCACGTTCTTGTGACACCAGAACTAAGGCATTACCATGATTAATATTATTGTTACTCCATTAATATTCAGCTAGCATTTATTTTAGAGGTTATATGGAACTCTTGAAACTTACCCTATTTATATGTTGTGGAACTGCATAGCTTACTTAAACAACTTGTGGAATTTTTTTAAGTGGCTTGTAAAACAGCAAGCAGCCATAGATTTTGAGCTGTGATTTAATGCAGGTCGTCAACGCACTTCTTTACAAGTACTACTTCCATTGTAGAAGGAAAGATACTTCAAACACTATTGCAGACATCTAGCTTACCAGTCTGCTGTATGTCAGCTGATCGCACACAAAGCCTTTTATCAGGGGAGCAATGTTCGAAGGTTTGGACTCCAGAGATGCTCAGAATTACAGAAAATACAAACAGCTGCTACCTCTAGTATTATTCAGATTTTATTTTCTTTTTATTGATTGTAATGTGCTACAGGGGAAATTTTAATATACTGCATTCATGTAGCCTGTTTGTGTTCACATCCTTTCAAATTATCTTAATTGCAAAGAAACATTAGTTACACTTGTCAACAGAGCTACATTTGTATGACTTACACTTTATTTTCTTTGAGATTCTTCACTGACACAAGTACAGCCTGTTATATACTGGGTTATATTTAAATACACTTCCTTTATTTTAGTTTTTTTTTTTTTCTTCCTTTTTTTTTTCTCTTTACTCTCCGTTCTGTTTGGGGTAACCGTTTGAAAAGAGGAGGATGTGAAATGGTGTTTTCAAAACCATCAGTAGACTTTAGTGCTTGGGCCATAAGTATAATTCATGGGGGGTTGGGAAGGAGAGGGTTTGTTTGGGGGGGGTTGTTTTGTTTAAATCCACAGTTCTTTTTTTTGAGAAAGAATTGAGGAAAATATACTTTCTCACTTTAAATGTTGGCAAATATATATAAAATATAAATATAAATATATATATATAAATATGCACACTCTCAGGTACATTTTGTTGTGTTTTAGAAATCTGTGGTTTGAATATTAACATTATAATTTTTTTTTGCCATAACAGTGACATTTTGAAACACATGCCATGGCATTTTCTTAGTTGCCTCTGATTTAAATTTCCCCAGCACCTACCAGTTTGTGCTTCTCCCAGTTGAGAGACAATTCAACATGTGAAAAAATAATGTTCACAGTCATTCTGGCCTCTTCTACTTTTTTTCTATCAAAGGGCTTCCATTCCATGAAGGAGATTGAGACCATACTTACAAGACCTTACTGGCTGCTGAAAAATTTGAAGGTCAAAAGCAAATTGGAAAAGTGAAAAAAGGGTCAGTACATTCAAGTTTTACTTTCCATGGGGCCCAGATCTATAATCCATTCGGCTGGGTTTTGTACAGATCACTACTTTGCAGGTAGAAAGTGACTGAAAAATGCCTACGTTGCTTTTCGAACTCTGAAGTAGAGAACTCATCATAAAAATATAACTGTTCTATCAAACATATTTGCGTTTTGTTTTAATTATTTTAAATGTTGTGGTATTTTGCCTATAGTATATATTGTAAAATATAACTATCCCACATTGTTTTAAGACCTTTATAATAATTATTTTTTCTGACTAGAGTTTTCATCAGTCCAAAATGGAGTATTACCTTTCTGCTGACCAGTTTTAGAGGGATGTTGCCCTTTCTAAGAACATGGAGACACCAACTTTTAAAGAAAAAGTTGAAAGCCTTGCTTTCTTGTGAAATTGGAATAGAATCACTGCTTCTTGGTAATTAGGTCCATCTCTTGTCTCCCTGAATCAGCAGTTGTTTAGGCTTATTGTCCTCTTTAAAAAATCTGGTTTATTTTATTTTTTTTTTAGCTGTCAACAGTGTGTTCTGTTAAACCTAACAAAATGTTTTTAAAATGTGTTTGATCTGTGTGACAACTATACTGTTCTGTTTATTTTTTAAATTCCTAAAGTCCAAAAATATTTATATGCAGAACTCTCTGTATTGAAAATATGAAAAGGCCACAAATTTGGTTAGTTACCACTGAGTTGTTCTAGTCTAAGCCTTTTTTGCTGCTTGTGTATCATTCTTTTTCAATGTATATATAATTATGGACTGCAAAAAAAAAAAAAAAAGGCATTTATATGTCTAGTAGAAGGAATAAGCTTATTTATATTATAGTGTTAACAAAGTCTGATGTATTCAAGTGACTTACGTTATACCGCATGCAAACACACAAGTGTACATTCCATCTAAGAAGGGATGCCATGCTATTTGTTTTGAAAAAATATTTAAAGCTGTCCTCTTTTCAGTAGAACATATGCCAGAAAGACTGGGAGATGGGAATTATTTCCTAGTCCATTTTTCTAATGCAGAACGCTGCTGAAAACAAGAAAATGTTCTGGAAAGCTAGAGTGCTTTCAGAACTGTGGGGTTTTCTACAAAATGGCTGCAAAGGGGCATAAATGCTCTCTCACCCAAAGATATTTTTGCTAGAAAAGATAACAGCTCTAATAACAAAATCCCATCTGATTGAAAAGCGTGCAGTACTAGCCATGCAAGTGAGCTTTGAAATGCAACACAACTGACCATTGGATATAACCTTGAGTTGATTTGTTTGGTTTGGAGATTCAAAAGGCAAATTCAACCTTGTTTAGATCCTGTGAAATACAAACAAATTTTAATAACGTGGCATCCCCATACTAAAACTTTACACCCACCATGTATGAACATAACAGTATCTAAATACTGTGTTGCAGTTGTGTTATGTGCATTAAGTGTGAATAACATTAGCACAGTTTCTTTTCACAGAACCCTAAGTTTCCGTATCTTTTAAAAATGTTTGCTTTTCAGTATTTTGTATAGTAAATATAGATGGTTTTGACTAAATGCTTTATTTATTTAACAGCAAAAACTGTGCCAAGAGAACCCCCTGTTAATTAAAGTTTTACTAGTTCAGAAAGTATATTTCCTTCTTCTTCTTGTGGATTTCAGGGGCTTATTGCAATTGCTGTCAGTGCTTGTAGATCTCACTGATGAAAGAACTTGTATTAACGTTTTTGGGAATAGGATCAGGCCGTAAGTTATGGACTGGGTATGCTTTGGCTTTATAATTAAACTGTCAAGTTTAAAAGTTAAATTTCTTGTCCCTTATTATTAGAGCTGCATTGAGTAACTGATTTTTTCAGCTTATTAATTCTGAAGACCTTAGCAAATTATAATTTATTTTGGGTTACTCAAAACTGTGGCCAAATCTAAATTTAAAATAAATTAGTTTCTGGTCAAACAAAACATTTCATTTCCAAGGGGAAAAAATATATAAATATCGTCACTATTTAAAAATAAAATGGAATGGCACAAAGTCATTTCAAATAAAAACTCCAGCCTTTTCACCTACTTTTTCTGTTTTTACACAAAACAATTCAACAAAATGAAGCCAATCCCAAAATTTGCACTATTTGCTGAAGAAAATTTAAACTGAAAAATTTTGCTCAGCTCTACCAGCGACAATTTTGGGAGAGGCAGGTTTTTGAAAATATAGATTGCTAAGCTCTTCTCACAGCTTCGTGTCCACCTAATACCAAGTCAACAAAGCTAAGGATAGCAAAAATCTCTATCCCAGTGAAATCTGTAGTAAGACTTCCAGATTATCACTGGCTTCTGGGTGCCTATAGTTTCATTCTGGGAGAATGGGTTTGAAGTCTATGTAACGTGCAGGCAGTGGTTTCAGTATTATTTTAATGCATCTTACTGGTGGTAGTTTTGTAGTAGCTGGTGGTAAATGAAAGTTTATAAGAGATCAAGCTGGTGAATTAATTAATACTGATGTCATTGGAGGATCTGAAGGCACTTCCACATGTTTTTCAAACATTCACACATCATTTAGACACTACTAGGGATTAAGACCCAGTTCTGCCCATGGATGGTGAAGCACAGCCTCTCCTGGCATATTGGCAGACCAGCCCCTTAAGGCAAAACCAGCTTAAAAAGCCACATTATCTTTGACCTCTAGAGCTGCCTTCCTACCCTAGTCATCATGAGCACAGAACAGCTGGAGTATACTGTATAGCTGGAAAAATAACTTAAAGGAAAATTTATATATATATATGTGTGTGTGTGTCTGTGTTTGTATTAAAATGTGTTCTCTGCTGGCAGTTAGTGACTGCCACCAGATGGATTCTGACAGAGGCGATCTCTTATTAGTGGGTAACTACTGTGTATGCTCAACAGTCTACAGGTTGCCACATAAATGCATAGGTATGATGAATGCTTACTGTTCTCCACATGTCATTGTGTACCTCAATTATTGAGTGACAGATTTCATTTGTATTCCAATTAACAGAAAAGTTAGGCCCCTTGGGGCCTAGGTTACACTTGAGAAAATTCATCATGCTAGAAAATTTGCAAAAACATTCAACATAATTTTTGCCTGGAGTGTAGGCAAGAATGTTCATGTTTGGAAATGTGTCAGCTAATCAAGTCTCACCTTTAACTACCTTGATGCAATTCATCAAAATCTGAAAATACTTTTTCAAACATGACTTATGCTTTCAGTGGGAACCAAGTCATATTCAGCATCATGTTGTCAGACTTTTTTTTTTTTTTTTTTTTAATATACCAAGCAGAAACATGTTAGGAAATCTATGAAATAAAAATGGAACTTAATATGTTTTCTACACAGCTTCTGGAAGATTTCTTCTCTAATGTACTTAGCAGCAAAACCAGCCTCAATTTATCATATAATGACTTATTTTCTTCACATATTTGACAGCTGTTCAGTTGATTTGACTTGGAAGGGGGTGTTTGGGGTATTTTTTTTACTTGTACACATTTGAAATGGGCTAAAAATGGGCTAAAAGGAACGGATGTAGAAAAGCAAATAATTTTATATAGAAATTATTCAGTAGGCATTGAACTGCATCTTATTTACAGTTTGGATCACAGTTATTAAATAATGATGTTTTCAATGATGCTTTAATTTACTTTTCTATTTCTATATAATTCTAGACAATTCAATTCTACTGAGCTAAAATTATAGAAATTCTGTGGATGGTATCTTCTAATTTCTTTCTTTTAAAATATCAGGATTTAAGGACTATACAGATGGATTACTGTGAGGTTTAGAGCTGTGAAAAAAGACTGGCAAGAGAAAGATGGAAAGATTTGGGAAGTGTGGGGATAGTGAAGAACGGTCTACCAGTAGGGGGAAAAACAGCAAAGAGGTAGGAAGATGTTATATGGAGAAGAAACTATATTCATACTACTTTTTTTGAATCTCTTATGGTACATTTATCACTCACAAAACAGCAACAGTAGTTCATAGAATGCTTTTCATGGGGAAAGCTTGAAAGACTGTCTAGAAGAGGTCTATCTCCAGCGTGCAGCAAGAAGCACCAGCAAGGGAAGATGCGGATAATCACCACCAGGGCTGTGGCAGAATGAGAAACAATGTCTTGCGTTCCTGAGTCTCTGCCCAAGCTGAGGGATTTATTTTTTTTTTCAGAAGCTGGGGTGTTTCTACAGATGTTTTCAATATTATTCAGAATGTGCTTTGAATAATAGCATCAGTTCCTTTTCTTTTTGATTACAAACACACATAAGTTGGAAGCTTTGTGCAACACTTGACCGAGTCTATCCTGTTTTCTAAATGCTAAGCGCTAACTCTACCCGGGAAATCTACTGACACAAAGTCAAATTCTGATGTCATGTGAAATGGCAGATTGGACCATACTGATTGTCTCGTTAGCTTGGTATTTCATGGTCTGATAGTAGGAAGTTCTAGAAGTTTAATATGAATGTTGAAAACAACATTAAGGGGCTTTATAAAATTGGCAATGGGCAAACATTAACCTAACAATATCAGGCACACTGATAATGATGTGCACTGTGCTTTCTGTTCTCGTTGGTTGGTTGGTTGGTTTTGTTCTCTTTTGTTGTTGTTTTGTTTTTTTTTTTTTTCCAACACACTTACAAAATGGGGTTTGTGTCTTCCTTTGAGTGCCTAGTCCATGATGAGCCTGTACTTTGTGGATGGAGATGAGGAGTTCAGATACTTCTGGTGCTTATTCTTGCACTTAATCGTTCCCATTCTGTTCTGCTCGTGTGCAGCGCATTGAGGCTTTGTGAATTTTCTAATAAAACACCTCATCAACTGGGCCAAATTTGTCTCTAGCTTCACAAATGGAAGCCAGGAGAACCCCATGCCTGTCTTTGAATTTGGACCTTCAAATGCAGTTTTCTATATAAGTCGACATCTTTTCTTGTACTAATTTCAGATATTTGATAAGCTCTTTTTATGGTTTACAAGTTTAAAAAGACAAATAAAACTTTGTAGATTAAAATGTTGTTTTGGAGCTTGCGTTTTGTCTGTTCGCACTGGAGTTCTGTGAAAGGCCTTTTTCTGTGGGCTTTAGCTTAAACCTGCAAAGTGACTTTGGAGTGGGTGTTTATAGTTCTTTGCTTGCTTGTTCACAGGATAAGACTGTTGATAGATGAATAAAGTGCCACTTGAGGTTGTTAACAACCAGGACTGGTAACGCTAGTTCAGCTAAGATAAACAGTGAAATGCCATGGCAATTAGCATTAAGGTCTCACTTGGCCAGTGCTGATTTTTAAAGCCGCAGATACGGTGCTTTATGGATACCCGTGGCCATGGGGGCTGGAGCTATTTATTCCATCCTTGCTCTAAGCGCTGTATGGACTCCTGTGCAGTGCGTGCCCAGGGCATTCCTGTGCACTCAGTGTGCCAGTAGGAAGCAAGAGTATGAAAACTGTAATGTTTCAGTCTGCAGCAATTAGCCCCCTCACCCTGCAAGGAGTGGAGGGGAGGAAAAGCTCAATTAAAGAGACTTGGAGTTTCCAGTAAGTGCAAAAGTATGAAGGGAAGCAAAAGGCAGCACTGTGGGCCTCACATTCCTCCTGTCTCTTTACAGCCTTCTCAGGGAATATTTTTTACTTTTGATGTCTTTAATCACAACTTCTTGCTGTTTGGCTATGCCATCTGTTAAGGCCATATCCCTCAATGGCTCTGCACATGTGACTTCTATGAGTTTCAATGGAAACTTTGTGCGGCTTAACTGGATCAGCAGATGTAAACAGAGGTACTTCAATTTACACTTTCTTGGAATCAGGGCCCTGGGGCACTCACAGCTTGCACTGATCAGGGACAGGTTTTTATAAGAATTTTCCTGGTCCAATAAATGGATGCTAAAATCAATTAATTTAAAGATCACAAACTTGACAGCTTAGGAGTCTGAAATATGGAGTCATCTTAGCTAGAGACATTGAATTAAAGGAGTAAATCATGGTGTTTCCAGGAGTGTGGCAAGGCTTTCATTCCTTGTCCTGCCAAAAACCTGCAACCTGTCTCTTTATAATTGAATCATAAATTAGGTAGTATTCACAGGATACTACCTATGTGGCTAATGCTATCTAATGACATTTATTTTACTTAGAGCCTTTTCTCACATAGATGCTGATTTTAATGCCCACAAACAGAGGAAATCCTCTACACAGCAGAACTCACTTTGAGCTAAGCCTGCATCCTGCTTTTCCTGTTACCCAGGACGGAGTCACTCCAGAGAAAATGGTCAGAAATTTCTGCTTCCAGGCACACAAGAGGTACACTCACTATGCCTGTAACCAGAGCAGAGCAAAGTGAAGACCCAACGTGATTCTGAGGCAAGTAATTGTTCCTTTACCTCAAAAGAGACAGCATGTCTCGTTACTGCCTAACCACTCCCCTAAATGCCATTATGCTGGGTTTCTTCGGATGCTCTGGGACATGAGAGCAGTGAATGCTCATGCGCAGTAAGGCCTCAGATTCCATAATGCTCTTCCATACCTTTAGTTAGTAATAGGAAATGTTTGGAAAGATGTCATTGTGAAAAGAACTTGAATATGACGATTTCTTTTTTGCTGTTGACTCTCTGCTGTGCCCTTTCATGGGTTTAAAATCCACTTATCTGAAAGTGTGCAGTTACATTTTGTCCTTTTTCATCATTTAAATGCATCTTCTTGATCTGGAGAAATAAAAGCAATTTAAAAAATTAGAGATTTTGTTTTCATATGTGCTGCCAAGTCTGATGCTGCAAAGTAACTGCTGAATTGGCACAAGCAGTTTGAGAGAGCCAGCAGATTTAGGAAGGGAGAAGATAAACCTTATTATGTTTCTTGCCAAAGGAGAAAAGAAACGATATTGACTTAAATGTGGGAAATTTAAAAGGGGCCATATGTTCTCACTTTGTGCTTTGTTTCTAATAGATAGACAGAAATCTTTGAAGTGTGGATTGGCACAGTAGGGTGCATGCTTCTGTAGAGAAAAGATGCTAAATGGGGAGGATGTGAGGGGGCACATGAAACTCTATTAGCCATGCAACAGCAAAGAGAGAAAGGCAAATCCAATGATAATGTACATCTGTTTCAGGGAATTTATAAGCTTTGAACATTTTTTATGTGCAGATAAGTGGATCCTTTTCTTACCATAACTTAGAACTTCAAAGCAGATTGTGTGGATAATGCAAATTGCTGAAATATGAGATTTTCCTACAAAGAGGTTTCCAAAAAAGAAAAAAAGAAAAAAAAAAAATTAAGGCTAATTGATGCCACAGTCTTTTATGTGCAGTGTAAAAACTCTACAAAAATTGATTTTTATGAACTAAGAAATTGATGAAAAAATATCGAAGTCTGCTGTTTGCATTCAGGGACTGCAATTTGAAACCAAGGTTCTGTGAATTAAACATTTGTCTCCGATATCACTACAGCAATATTGTAACATAAATTAAGATATGTAGCTGAGCTGTAATTGTATCAAAGTCTGCCATGTCATAGGAATGTAAAACTCATGAGTGTGGCATGATATACAGCACCTGACGTTACCATCACTGTCAAGGTAGTAAAGCAGGAATTTCTAGAATATGAAAAAATATATATATTACAATAAGACAAAAACAAGGGGGGGGGGGGGGGGGGGGGGAGGCTATTTATGTGGTAAATTTTGGGGGTAGGGCACAGATGAATGTGTCACTTCTTAGCTGCTGAGAAAAATTAGTTGTTCTCTGAACTGGGGAGTTAATGCTGGACCTGGGGGTGCTGGCTGCACGCCAGTTGGGAGATTTGCATGTCCCACTTGAAAGTGCAAGGCTAAGAAACGACACAAGCAAAGGGATTTTGAAGAATCTCATTTATTGCATATACTTCAGAGGTGCATTCCCTTCCTCTCTTGTCAATGTCAGCCCATAAAGCCAGCTTTGTGTTTCTGATATGTAACCACAGTAGATCTGGGTATATAGGGTGCTAACGCTCACGTTGATGCTGAACACCTAGGCAGCCAGAAGTAGCAGCTCTCATGTCCTGTTGCTGAGACTTTGCTACTTCAGACTGAGCAAGCCATGGACCCCTCATGAGCTCAGTCCTGGATTTTTTCTCCCATGTTCCAAATCCTTGCACAATCTTGGTCACTGGCTCCTACAGACAGTCAGTAATAAATCATGGCAAGAGATTTTCTGGGGAAAGTGCCAGGCCTTGATACCTTGAAATAAGGTCTAGCATTGCTGCTCCAGATGAATGCCATGGATGCCTTTCAGGGGGAATGAATTTAAACAAAAGCAAGGATAATCTTTGCAGAACAAAGATTTAAGATGAGTCTTAAATCTATTACTGCTTGTTTTCCTTTCATACCTTCACAATGTGTTTCATATCCAGGCCTCACTCCTCCTCATTTAGATGCATCTTATTTTCATTTCCAGACCAGCAGCAGAACATTTTTCTTGCTCCACACGTCTCACAGGGTAGCACAAAACATGACCCCAGGAGTCTGTTAAGTGCATCAGCTTTTATACCCCACACTCAGTGGAAATCCTCAGCGCACTGATAATTCAGGCGGATTTTCCTCGCTCTGGAAGGGCCTGAGTGCCTTTCCAGAGGGAGGACATTCCAGAGGCATGCGGTCAGCCACTGTGCTGGCAGCAGGGATATCGGGAAGGCTTTTGATCCTTGCTCCAAATTGTGCTGACCTAAACCCACCCCAAGCTGAGGCACCTCTGTGGAACCTTCCGGAAGGCTCTATGAGGGCAGCTCTAGCGGGTTCCAGAAGGTTCCGTGTGGCCCTCAGGGGCCACTTCAGTGCAAATAAAAGTAATGGCTGCTGCCACCACAGCCTCTGGGATCATCTAGGGGAGCACCACCTCTGGCTCATCGCCACCATCACTGATGGGATGATAGCTGAGGAGAAACTACCATGGCTTGATGCCTCCCTTACCATGACAGGTACGGTTGCTGTCAGAACGATGATTTTTTGGCATTTTGGCTGAGTTTTGCTGCAGGGAAGGCCTGGTGACAGGATGAGGAGCGCCATGTGGCTCTGGGGTGTGGACCTGTGCAGTGGTGTTTTCCTGATGAGGATGAAAGCACACTGGGCCTCCTTTCCATAATTAAACAAACTAAAAAGAAATAAAAATCCTGTGAGATGATAGAACAATTTGCCTCATCAATTTAAAACCATGTTTTACCACTTTAAAACCACATGGGCTGAAACTGACTATTTTAGGCAACCACCAAGGGCCCTGCCTTTAGTCACCTTTACTAGATGCAGCTTAGGTTAATTAATCAGGTAATTATGAGGCCTCTCTCCAACAGCAACAGCCAGAGAGGCACCCTCCCACCAGCAGCCTAGAGCAGCCCCAAGCCTGGTGGCTGTGGGGGCTGAGGGAGGCCCTCCCGGCTCCTCCATCTTTCCAGGTCCACAATCCACTCACAAGCCCCGGCTGCAGCGGCAGAGGGTTAAATTCCAGCCCTTCTTGCCTCTCCTATTTACAAATGTGCCCCAGCAGCAGGGAAAGGGCAGTAGGCAGTGATGTTGAAAAGAACAGCTGTATGCCATCAGACTAAAGATAGAAACATAAAGCATGCAGACTAATTAAGTTCCCAAGTGGCAGCGTACAAAGTGTACAGACCAAACAGAGCAGTGCCTTCTGCTTGTTTTGATCAACTCTGTTTCTATCACTTTGATGAAAAGAACCAGTTGATTTGTCGTTCCCTGTGGCTGCCAGGGGATCCCTCGTACCTTTCTCTCATTGACGGCCTCTCTGTCAATATCACCCTTGTGGCAAATGCTGCAGCATGTTCAAGGCCAGCATGAACGTGGAGCCATTTAAAAAGTGTGACATGACTACAGCTTCTGTTGTCTGCAAGTTGGGCCAATCAGCAACCCTAAATGTCAAGTTAAAAAGCAAGAAAAATGTTCAGAATTTCTGAATTTACTTTCCTGCATTATTTGTTGGCCAGATGTAATATTAGACATTTTCACCCTAAACGGGGGAGTTGGCATACTCTGACCAGCTCACCCTGCTAGCATGAGCCTTAGATTCTTATTTTTCCTTCTCTGATGTCTTTCAGTCTTTTTCCTTCGGGGGGGGGGGGGG